>NW_005187471.1:1256929-1275358 GCF_000239375.1 Pundamilia nyererei
TTTACTTGTGAGCAACGGCACATTTAAATCTTACAAATATAGTTATTTGGCTTATATCGTGATAGATATCGTTATCGCCTGAAATGAAAAAAACATATCGTGATATGAAAAAATCTTATATCGCCCAGCTCTAATTTAAGGTAACAGTAGTATAATTTTTACATCTGTGTATCATTTGATGTTGCTACAAGATCCAGATGATGCAATTCCCAAACAGTGCAAGATGGCTGATTACTCACTTTGAACTCAGTATAGATCAAGCCCCCGTCTTAGGTTTTGGGTTTCACATAACTATTGTTTAACATCCCCAGTATCTGCTGCATTTGCAGTTACAGCAATTATCATTTCTCATTCAAATTTAAACTTAGCAGTCTAGCAATGTGCTCTGTCATTCTTTGTTGTGCATGTGCCTATCAGGGACAGTGTCATGTACAGTCTTTAATTCTAAACCATTACCAAAAAAAAAAAAAAGTGCACACTACGTGGAAAAGCACCTAGACAACCGCAGACACCAAAGAAGTTGTGAAGTGTATGGTCTGGGTGGCACATCTATACAAAGCCTGAAATCTGTCACGTGGGCCTCTATACATCCATAGGTAGAACGTAACATAATAAACCACCACCAGGAAAAATGCAAATTATAAGACTCATTTGCTACATAGAAGATTTCATTATACGAAGAAAAAGATGCATTTTCTGAAAACTACGGCCTCTAAATAGCCCAACAGTTAGAGAAGACTGCTTATTGGTCAATCCAAAACCTGACCGACCAGTCTGATGCCTGTATATATTTTTGTAAACATACTGAAGCAACACTTCAGCTCTGATAAATGAGACACACCCCTTCACCAGTCAAACCATTCATTCCTTTCACGCTTTAAACAAATTTCCAAACAGTTACTACCCTTTAGTACTAAATTGTTTAACCTGCACAGCAAGCAATATTGCAAGATATGTCCAAAAGAAACATTCACCTGATAGTCTTTCCTTGTTATATTTGGAACATCCATGTTGTGGGTAGATGGGCAGATATCTTCATACTTTTTCTGCGTAAAGATGTCAAGTCCAGTAAGGTGAACCTGGGAACAATGAACTGATTAGAGCTTACCTTGTGCCAAAGAAGCATTCTGTATTACTTGTACAACTGAGACCCATCAGGCTAAAGTTCCTTAAGCGCTGAATTCTAAAGTATAGACAAAGTGGTTTTACCTTTGCATGTCCATGCTTGCCAGTCTTGGAGGTAGACATGTCAACTATCTTACAGGGACGACCTTTCAGCATGACATAGCCATTCTTCCTCAGTGCAGAGCACTGCATTGGGTATGTTGTAGAGGCCCCAGCATCAGCAGTGGAGAAATCATCATCTGCCATAGTGGATCCACAGGTTGTACTGTATCACCAGGATACATTTTTTTAAAAATTAAAAATATATATACACAATAAAAAATAACAATGATAATAAGATGATGATTTAACAAAGAATTTGGTTAATATAATTTTTATAGTGTCAAAAACCAATGGCCCATTGCAAGAGGAATTATATAAGTGACATTAAAAGTGAGTAATCAGCACAGATTTCCAAATTATAAACATGACAACTTAGCTCAATCTATCACAATTCAATACTTGATCTAATGTCAGCCATCCCTTTCGAATTACTTTGAGTTTGTTTACTTTGCATTTGTTTTAAAATAATTATTGCATTATTCTAAAAGTTCAATAAAGCTATAATTTTAACATGCATTCCCCAAACTAGTGTAAACATTTCTAGGCGTTGCACCCATACACGGTATCCAAGCTGCCTGCTATCCACCCGAAAAGCTAACGGCTAACGTCATATGTGAATGTGCTAAATCTATTTGGACACCAAGCTGTTGGGTTCCCAAATGTTCCCATAAACACTACTAAGTGGAAAAAAATAATACTCCAACACGGTAACTTGTCAGCCACCCTTTTCGTTCACTGGGTCAAAACAAAAGGTCGCGTTTTTCTCACACTGGCTAGGCTGCTAAGGTTAGACAAGCCCCATTAACGACCTAGCAGGTTACGTGGCAGCTGGGCCAGATGATCATCCGCCACTACAGCTTTAAAACAGTACGCTAACCGCACCTTCATCCTGTCCCTTTTCTGTCATAGTTAGCCACGTTAGCTCGCTAACCCAACCTACATGCACTGACACTGGATAACGATACTGCTGCTAATGTTAGCTTGACAACAGTGCTAAATAAAAACCTCAACGAGCGCCCACTAATTCCAAGTTACCGACAAACTGTCGAGATAACGAATGCATCACAGTGTTACAGATGAGGTGAGTTTTCATTACACCGTAAACAAGCGCTGCACATAACGTCAGCGCTACTCTCAAAAATATTAAACTTGAGCCTGAACATTTAGCTTACCTTATATCTTAAAGAGAAAAGGGAGAGTCACTTCGCATGCGTGGAGCTTTTGTACCGCATGAGAAGCGGAGAGGGCAGGTACGGGCTCCGGTGGCATGTGTGACGTGTTAGTAGGAGGGGGGTGGGGCGCTCATACGTTGCAACGTTATGCGCTGGAGCGCAGTGGCTTCCTGGAGGTAACTTCCGCCCTGCCTCGCACACCTGTACAGACCTATCCAAAAAATACTTTTTTTTTTAAAGTCCCCCTGCATCAACAGTAGGCTATATCAAAACTAGTGAAGTGTTTTAAAGCATTTATGAGCTCATTTAATTCGAATCTTCAAATCAAATCATGTAAAACAGGGACCCCTACATAATAAGTACACCCAGGTCCACATTTTTGGGCAAAGCACAGTTTTTGTAGTTTTGATTCTGTACACCATCAGAATGGTTTTTAAATCAAACAGTCAAGACATGATGTGCTTGAAGTTCAGACCTTCAGGTTTAATTCACTGGGTTTAATGAAAATAGTGCATTACTGTTTAGAAATTACAGCTATTTTTATGCATGGTCCACTAGAGGCTCAAAATTAATTTGATAAACTTTTTTAAAATAAATATTTTTAAATATACTTTGCATGCAGTGTATGAAGTCTAGAGGGCATGGACATCACTAAATGTTGCATTTCCTCCTTTGAAATGCTCTGATAGGCCTTTATTGCAGCCACCTTACTGCTTGTTTATGGGTATCTCTGTCTTTAATTTTCTTTTCCCTAATTGAAAAGCATGCTCTACTGGAGAGATTAGGAAAAGAGATTGATAAGAGATTGCTTTTTCAGAGCTGTTCAGGCTTTTTGAGATGTTTTCTGTCTAATCTGGCCTTCTTGTTTTGTGTTTTGTACACCCTCTGTATTTCTGTTCATGAAGACATCTCTTGAATGTAGACCTTGACAATTATATACTTTCTTGAGAGTGTTCTTGACATGGTTAGATGTTGTGAAGTTGTTGTTTTTTTTATTCCAAAGATAGAATTTATGATGATCCATGTTATTTGACCCCTTTTCGGGTCTTTTGGTGTTGCTGAGCTAATCAGTGCAGGCAGATAAATTCAGTCCAGAGTTTCCATGATGTCTTCATTTGCCGTTTGTCCATCAGTGAAATGTAATAAAACAGCGAAATGAAAATTGTGATTTAAAATACTTCTTTTATTTTTTCTTGTACAAAGAAAATCAGACAATATATTTTCTTAAAAGCATAAAGTATATGGCCTGTTAACTTGTAATGTGAACATTAAAATTTATATATATTTCTCTAGGGCAAAGGTTGTTATTGTTGTGGTTAAAGATAAACATAGATAGAGAAAGCACCATCCTGTGTTTCCATGTGTGCATTAACCCATGATGATTTTAATTTACAACACAACAGTGGTGCTTACAGTGAAGTGATGACACTGACAACTGCAAATTGGTCTTGAATTATTCCCTGGGTGTTGCTGGGGGCTGCGTAAAACAGATTGTGTTTCAGGGTAAGCAGATGTGTCTGAAAGCAAAGTAAATTTCTTCTATTATCAGTTAAACACCCATCTCCAACCATCTGTTCTCTGAACTCCTTGACTCTTTGCATGGAATTTCCAAAGTGAATGGTCTTTTTTGTGTGTTGCTACATACTGTAAACACACAAAGTTCCTCCATTTTTCCGTTTTTCTTTTTCTTTTTTTTTACAGGTGCACTTTGTAAGATGATGCAGAAATTAATAATAATAATTATAATATAAATCTTTATCAGTCTTTAAAATCACATCTAATACGTCACTTCAATCTAAACTGAGTATAAATAAATGTTCTTTCAAATTCACGTAATTTAACATCACAACAGGGACTACACCATGATTAGCTTTCAAAGCACTGATCAGTTTTACAAAGTAAACAAAGGCTTGCACTCACTATTAATATAATCACTGGGTAACTTCATTTGTGTAAGACACATACATGGATATACATACATTATTCTGCAGATTAAAGGTGACATATTAAACAACCAGTAACAATAGACATAATAAGTTTCTGAATGGCAGCTAAACATTCATACAGCATAGTCATACACTTTAATAGTTTGTTGTCTCTTGTGTTTCAAGTTTTAACTTCAGTGCTGTTTCATTAGCTCATTAAGTTTTAAGTTTTTTCATGCTTTAATGCCAATAGCCAGCACTATTTTTTATAACCACTTGGGGGCAGAAGATTAAAGCTGATAAGCTGAGTATTTTACACACTAGCACAAAGAGCAAAATTAGTATTAATTTGAAACCCAGGATGAATTCAAATCCAATATTCATTCTCCTTTTTGCTCTATTTTTTGCTCTCCCCTTGTTCATATGCCGATATCTCTTTAGCCCCTAAATATGTCAGTATTCATAAGCCAGTCTCTATTCAGTTTTGGTCTTGAGTAGGTAGTTTACATTTAGTTTATATACTTAAAAATAATAATGTGCAATGGCTGTAAATATCACTATGAGGATGATAAAAGAGAACCAAAACAGTAGTAAGTATCCTGGAAACTAACGATGCTACACATATAAACTAAGTTTCATAGAGCTGAGGTGAACTGCAGAGTTGGGTTGTAATTTTCTGTAGAGTCAGTCATGTCATGTTATTTGTTGTCAGTGTAAAATGATTGTAGCTTCTTTGAAAGTTTCCCTCATATTTTGATAAAATGTAAACCTTTCTCCATGCATAACGGAAACATGACACTTTCCAACATTTCAGCGTTGGTTTTTGTGTAGTTCACAAGCCTTAAAAAATTTCTCTTTAACAAATCAGGTGGTCGTTATAACGCTAAATTGATAAGTGTGTGATAAACGAGCATCTAGGAAATAATATCGAATATACACTTGTATATCATAGAATAAGACTTCAAAAGCAAACAGCTTTTGTTTTAGGCATTTGTGGATGATTTAAGCTCTTGCAGTTCACTATTATCTGTAGGGATCCAACGTCCCTTGTGGAAGATAGCAGCAATCTCTTCAAAGGATTTGCCCTTGGTTTCCGGCACCCGAAAATAAATAAATAGTACGAAGCCAAGAAGCAGCACGGCAAACAGGATGAACACGTAAGAACCCAACCAGTCCTGGTGAGAAATATTAAAAACACAAATCAGGAATTATTAGTGAAGCTGAGATATGTCAACCTATTTGGGTTCACGAGAAGCACAAGTTTACATTGCCTATGTGTGTCTTTTCCCCCTCACCTGTATATACTGAAAGGTCATGCCTATGATGAAGTTGCAGGTCCAGTTACAGCAGCCAGCTAGAGCAATAGCAGCAGGTCGAGGTCCCTGGCTGAACAGTTCAGCCACTATGAACCACGGAATGGGACCAGGCCCGATCTCAAAGAAACTTACAAAGAGGAAGATAGCTGACATGCTGACGTAGCTCATCCACGAATATTCATTCTGGAGGAAAGAGCACATCAATCAAGAAAAACAGTTTTATTCAAATTTATGGACATTAAAAAGGAAAAAATGCGGTTTGAGCACTTTTTGTTACTTTCTGTTCATAGGCGTGTCTCACTGAGTATGCACAAGAAATGTAGGAGCTCTCTCTGCAGAACCCAACCTTCCAGCTATTTTTTCTGGCTTTATTCCCGACTCAAAATGACATCTCAACTTAACACATAATAATATTCTATAATTATCTTTAAATGTAATTATGCAATTGCCTGTTTTATACAGTCTTTTTGTTTACTTTACTTTTAAAATACAGACTGATAAACAAGTTGATCAAGATATCAACAGTGATGTAACTTTTCTGCACTACATAATATGATCAAAGCATTGCAAAAAGACTGAAGGTATGAATCTGAAGTGACAAACCTGCAATTTGAGGCCCACTGTCATGGCAACAGCACAGCAACACATTCCCCCAAGACCAACCAGAGTTAGGGTGCGTCTGCCAGCCCTGTCCACCAGTGCCACCTGGAACACATATATACATATAAATGTGTGTGTGTTTACATGTATGTAACAGTGTGTAGATTGAAGAAACAATACTATGCCAGTACATGGTTCCTGTTTTACATTTTTTGCAAGTTTATGTGTGTTTTGTATTCATATTGCTACTCACAGACACCATAGTGAAGATCATGTTGATGACCCCGACTCCTATAGTGGCATAAACTGGATGACTGACACCAGCTCGAGAGAAGATAGCCGTAGAGTAGTAAAAGATCTTAAAGAGAAAACAAGCAAAGGTTTTCTTGACACTCTGAGTGGTTGCATACTCAGGAAAAGTCACAGGTCTGTAGTCAATTAACTCAGACAGAGTTAAAACTGCTTTTTCCACTCACAGCATTGATGCCAGACAACTGCTGGGAGAGGTGCATCATGAGGGCAACAACCAGCTGTTTTCTGTATACAGAAGAGCAGATCTGGGAGAGAACAGACAAAAGTGAAATATCGTTTTTTTAAAAACAAACTTTTTTTTTGATAAATTTGTGTGAATGGTGTTTTTTTTCTCCCTATCTTTGGGGAATTCAGTGGAAATACCAGAATGCTGTATTATACACTCAGAAATATTCTGGTTGCAATATTATTTCTAGTGGCTCAGGCTATTTGAAATACAAAAATAACTGTTTTAAAGCCATAAAACCTGAACTTTTCTTTTGAGGTGCTGCTGAAATATTGACATTTTGTGAAAATGAATGGTAAACGGTGTATAAACAATAGACACCTACCAAAGAAAAGATAGAGACTCTGGCCTCTTTGTTTGCCTCTTCTTTTTCCCTTCTCATCTCTTCCAGATCCATAGTTGGATCATACGGCCCTTTTAGACGACACAGACCTGAAACAAATCATAAAATTTTCCAATTCCTTACTTAAATAACTGTTGTAGGACTATAATTTAAAATGTCCTGTACAGTTAAAAACATGCTTTTAAAAATGGCTTTAATATGGGAGGCAAAATGCTGGCGTTAATTGTTTGAGTGTTCCTGGAGAGCAGAAAAGCACTATAAAAGAATCAGTAAATGTGCCAAAAAGTATTGCCAGAGAAAAGTAAAAGCTATTTATGAATCTTGGAAATTCAGTTATTCGTCATATTGCCAGGAGTTGCCGGGAGTGCCTATCAAGGTCTCCAAAAATAATAAAAACACTTCCCCGGTGTCCTGTTTTTTTGGTCTTTTTGTTTTTGTTATCCTCTATTTTTACTCTTTGTTCTAAGCTAAACAAACCAGCTGCCAACAGTGTGTATAATACCTCTCATGTGCAATAATTTACCCAAGCGTACTGCCAAAATATACATTTGAAAGTTCCACGATGAGGAGTAAGTTTCTGTACTTACTTTGTCGAGCCTCTTGCTCCTTGCCCAATAGGATGTAAAGGTATCGTGGACTCTCAGGACAAAGAGGCAGCAGAAGGGATTGTAATATTGCTGGAGCTCCAGACAGACCAAGCAACAGGGGCCACATTTTATCATTACCAAGCGCAAAATCCAAACCTATTACCTGCATCAACATATACATTTCAGATTATATCCTTCATGTGCTCTTGAGCAAAGATGATGTGCATGTACATGTGCGTGGATGACTGTAGCTCACCTGGCTGATTAGAATGCCAATGACAACAGCGAGCTGGTGTAATGCTCCCAGAGCCCCTCTGTAAGCTTTTGGTGCAATCTCCCCAATGTACATAGGGACTAGCCCAGATGCCAGACCTTAAATATGCATTATAAGTGAAACCATTTAAATTAATACATTTGCAGTTACAGATACGACAGTATAACAAGACTGTTGTTTAATGTCCATGTGCAATTTAGGAACTCTTGTTCATTTAGAAATCCCAGCGCAGTGTTTACATAAAACCCTTAAACACTGGGATTTCATTATGTGAGCGTTGATTGAAGACTGTAAGATGTTTGTTAATGTACCACAATAGAAACCCATGACAGCGCGGCCTGAGATGACCATGATGTGTGGCTTCCACATCTTACAAAGACCCATCAGCAGTCCAGCTGCTACAGCCAGAACATTGACCATTAACATCCCTTTTACCCTGCAAAACAAGAGAAAGTAAACTGACAGTTTAATACAAAAAATGTTCCTCCCTAAACTTGCTACATCACTCCTGTCGTTAGTCTAATCATTTTCCATACTCTAGCTTTTAGTTTTTTAACCAAATTTGTTTCACTTGTGCCATTTTAATTCATTTTTCTTTTCTTACCTCCCTTTCAGATCACCCACAAATCCAACCAAGAAGGAGGATACCATGCCACCGATGGAGAAGATTGCCACTGACAATGACCAATACATGATCACAGAAGGGTGGTGACCTGGGTCTTCTTCTGTGATGTTTTCTGATGAACCAGCAGCCCTTTCTGTCCACACACCCAGGGACTGGCCATAACTCTTTTCAATGATCTACAATACAGACACAGACATGTTATGAAACAGTACGAGGAAGGCTGCAAACATAGAGATAGACTTGACTCAAAATTTGCTTGCACAAATAAATACAAATATGTTGCATCCAAACGTGAAGTCCTATAGGGAGAAAATCCACCATGAACATCCCTCAGTATACACAGTTTATACAAATGTATAGACAGATTTTGTTTTTTCACCACATTTCATAACAGTGTACAAAGAAGTTTCATCAAAGCACAGACAGTACATTAGTTAATTTTTTCTTCATTCATTTAATCATTTTCTTAACTTTTTGATGTTCATTACAAAGTTGCAACATTGATGATATACTGATATATATAAAAGTTTTTAAATTTCAAATCTTCTGTAGTGAGGTGGTAGTGGAACCTGGCAGATTCTGGTTCACTATTCGGTGAGGTTTTACCTGCTAAAACTATTCAGTTAGATTTAGGAAAAGATTATTATTCGGTTTCAAATACTCCCACTCAAGCATTAACACTACACTGAAAGTTAAATGTACTGAGCGTGTAGAGGATCTTCCCAAGTGTGTATATGTGTGCTATAGTAATCAGAAGGTCATTTTTATCATCTCTTACAGTCCATGACTAAATTGGACAGAATGTAAACTTGCAACAATGGACAATAAGATTATTTTCAAACTTCACTGTCATTTCATTATTTAAAAATCCTATATCAG
Source organism: Pundamilia nyererei (assembly GCF_000239375.1). Lineage (NCBI taxonomy): Eukaryota > Metazoa > Chordata > Actinopteri > Cichliformes > Cichlidae > Pundamilia > Pundamilia nyererei. Next base: position 1,266,416 of record NW_005187471.1, read on the forward strand.
TCAATCTCTACTTCCCAGTCATCCAGTCTAGTGCTAAATATAAACCTTACCTTACCTAACAATGTAATCAAAAAGCACCAAATTGCTACAGAATTTTACATCCCTCCTGTTCACCCTGGCTGGCAGGGACAATTGGGTAGCTTAGTAAGGGTGAAGTAGTCTACCTTTTGGGGTGCGTTGATGACTCCAAGACTGTATCCAAACTGTAGGGATCCCAGAGTGGCTGTGAACACAGCCAGAGCTAGAGTGCCTGTTAGCTGCTGCAGAAGTGAACAGTAATGATGAGTCCACAGAAATTAATAGACGAACAAACACAAGCTGCTTTATTTATAATAAACTCAGTGTTATTTCACAGTAGAAATAAAAATACAGTGCTGTGCGAAGGTCTGGAGCCACCTCTCAGTTCTTTATACAACACTATGGCTAACCCAAAAACAGCCAATTATTGAAACATGCAAATATACATGGAAATACAATCTATAAAGCAAAAATAAAGTTTATACAACTCCAATTAACTTGAAAGTGAATATTTGGTATGACCACCCTTATATAACCCATGTCATAAGCTGTGGTGGACCTCCCCGGAAATGTAATTACATGTCACACTGACAACTACTGTGATTAGCCTATTACGTAGCATCTCAACAGGAGTAACTATCAAGATATAAATTCCCTGATGTCAGGAAATTGCTGAAGGAGATTGTAGAAACTGCTGGAATGGATTCAAGAAGAAGGGGGTGGGGGACAAGTGGGGACCCAGGAGGGAAAATGCCCCACCCTTTTATATATTTTTTTTATTGTGGCTGGCACCAAGACACAACCACAGGTCAATTAATATACAGATAAGCATGAATGCCAGTGAGAGCACTGGCCACTTACATTGGTTACATAGCAGTCTTTACAGAGATTCACTGCAATCTCAGTCAGCCAAAATATATAATCTCTCCAGCATGTCCTGAGCTTGTAGGTCATACCCAAAAAAGAGGCATTTGGGAGGCATCCTGGTCTGATGCCAATGCCACCTCAGCAGCCGCCTTTCAGTGAAGAGGAATAGCAACTCTACTCTGAGCCTCTCCCACATGACCAAGCTCGACACCCTATGGCTAAGGCTAAGCAAAGACACCCTTCAGAGAAGAGAAAACTCATTCCTGCTGCTTGTATCCACAATTTGATTTTGTTGGTCACTGGCCACAGCTCATGGCCACAGGTGGGAGTAGGACCCTAGATCAACCTATAAAGCTTGAGATTTGCTTTTAAGCTCAGCTCCTTTAACTCAGCTCTCTGTCGAACTCCTGCTCCATTCTCCCCTCACTTGTGAACAAGACTCAGAGATCTTTAAACTACTCAATTTGGGGCAGGAACTCATCTCTGACCCAAAGTGGGCAGTCTACCATTAACCGAGAGCCATGGCTTTGCACTTGGAGGTGCTAATTCCCATTTCCTGCCAGTCACTTCACATTCAGCTCCAAACTGCTCTAACACAAGCTGGATGTACCTTCCTGAATGTTCAAGTTCAAGTTCAATTCAGATTGATGTATATAGCACCACAACACAACAGCAGACACTTCAAGGCCCTTTGCATTGTAAGGTAAAGAGTGTACAGTAGCAGAGAAAATCTCAAAAACAAATGACCTCCTGTGAAAAAGATGGAAACAGTGGGAATGGAAAATTCAAATTTAAAAGGAAGAAAACTCTGGCAGAACCAGGCTTAGGAAGGGGCAGTCATCTGCCATGACTGGCCAAGGGTGAGGGGAGGAAGACAGCACAAAAGACACATTGTGAAAGAGACCCAGAGAATAATAATTACTAATCTCAGACAGAGTGGTGTTTGAACACCCAGTGATTAAAAAAGGGGAGCGAATGAGAAACATTCAGGCCCCAGCAGCTCAGGCTTTTTGCAGCATAACTAAGGGAGTATTCATGGTCACCTAATCTATATCTTTTATCAAAAAAGAAAGTTTTATGCCTAATCTTACAAGTAAATATCTGTCTCCCATAAACAAACTGGGAGCTGGTTCCAAAGAAGAGGGCCCCAAAAACCTGCATCCCATATGACTTTGAAATATCCTTTTAATATTCTCATTATATACTACACAAAACAGTAAGAGAACCAACTAATCTGGAAAAAGCAGAGCTGATATCCAGAGTCCATGAAATCTGACCTCCTCTACGGGAACAGAAGCAACTAAAAACAACAGAAGCTGAACACAGTATAGACAGTTATAGCGCAAACATTTGCCTAATGATAAGCTCAGGGCATGCTGGCATGGGACAGGAGGAGTAAACAATTGCTGCTTTCCTAACTTTTTGGGGGAGGAAAGGTAACTTTTTTTTTTCAAGTACATTTTCCAGCTGAGCGTTAGACAGTCAGATCAACAGGTAGAGCATTATTCGCTCTACCTGCTTAGGCTGTTACTGCTACATTGCTCCATGACACCCAAATGGCTCTCTCAAGTAGGCAGGACATCTCCAAATTTCAGATAACCTCCAGTCTGGGATCAATGCAGCAGTGGAGTCCTTCTTCTTTAAAATGACAGACAGATATTGATACCCTTTGATCCCATTACAATTTATATAATACTGATCATTGATAACTGACTTTATGACCCATTGTACATTAACGGTGCTAGTTTCAGTCATTATGCAAATGTAAAGGTTGGGAAACTTGCAGTCAGCTGAGACTGAAGAAGTCACTTGGATGAGTGAAAATGCTGCACCCACATGTACAGTGAATAACAAAATAAATAAAAACATGAATACTGTCATGTATTCCTGAAGAAGAAGAATAAAATTGAAGAAGGTCTAGCTCCTGAGGTATCCAGGCAGCAGGAATAAACACCAAACAGCAGAAATATATACAGACAAGAGGAGGACATACAAAAAAAGAGAAAGGCACACAAAAGAGGCAAAATGTAAAGAAATGAGGGGTGGCTCAAAGAGTTACTCCTTTATTCACCATTTCTGTAAATAAATGCTTTCACACAAAAGTAATTAAACAAGTTTAAGGTCTCTTTGAAGCAGACACATCATTTTAATCACGAGAGTGTCTTAAGCAAGGTAATAATGCAAGCAGGACGCCCTGATGATTAAAAGCCAGTGTCCTCTCGTTTAACAGTCTCTAAGCTTTAAGCATCTTTACGCCAACGACACCTGCTTTCAAACACTGCTTTCCATGAACCAGTAAAAGGAGATAGATATGTAGCCATTTATAAAGCGCAAAGAATGTAAAGAATGTACATGTCCAAATACGCTTACCTTTCCCGTCTTCATGCTGGGTCCAAAGTGTCAGGAGTTTAGCAATGATCAAGCAGCATGCCTGATTACACTGTGTCCACTGACTAAAGACAAACACACACATGGCGGCACATGCACATAGATGCACACACATCCCAGGAAGACCTTTTACAAATAAATGAAGCAATAATATTCCTGATTTCAATGCACAAACCTACATACTACTATAGTATATCATATTTATGGCAAGTATAATGAGACAACGAAGAATTTACGTTGAAAAGTTCTGATCTAAAGATCTTCTGTGTGGTGCTTCCACTTGATTATTATGAAACATGACGTTTATATTGCAATTAAATATGGAATCCAAAGTTAGCATACTGTTGCTAAAAAATGCTTTTCTTGTTAGGAGCAATGACATTATCTTTCTCTTCCTCTCACTCTTACACACACACACACACACACACACACATTTGCTGTTAATGATATACTTGAGTGCTGGACTGGACAAAGTCTGAGGATCAGACGTGATACGAATGTGCAAACTTGCAAAAAACAACTGACTCTCTCATAAACATGTTTAGAAAGCACACAACTCGAGAAGAGTAATGCTAGTTTCATTTATTTCTCTCTTACAGCATCTCTTTTACAAAACAAATAAATCCCAAAACAGGACATTAGTAATGCTCTTTTAAAATAAAGAAAACAAGAATTAAATTGAATAAAGAATAAAGTGGTTTCGTCTTTGAAAGGAGAAACCTCAGTGTAATGACAGTCAGCATTTTCCAATGAGGGGAGCGAATTAAATGATTAACAAACACCTCAATAATGCCCCATTCCCACATGATCATTAATCAGACACAGAAATGCATGTGTGCACACATACACACACACACGGAAGACAGTGGTTTCTGCAGCTAAGCTCTTTATTGCTATAATGTTAGAGCCTGCTCCCCCTAACAGAGATCGGTAACCCTAAGTTACAGGTGCACAGTAACAGCTACTACTGTATATGGATGTGTAAAAAATCCTTGAAAATACAACAGAAAACATTCAACAATTTAACAGAAAATAAGAACTTCAATCAGAGGATCATTACTTTGAGAAACATGTCCATTTTTTGTGAACCAGAGAACCAATTTACTGAGAAATCTAAGAGCAAAGTTATTACAAAACAGGAGTCCATCTTTTTAAGCTCTGACTTTAAATTTAAACCATCACCAGGACTATTATATGTGGCAGGTGTGCCAGCTGGTTGCATTTCTGTTAAAGGTGTGAGTTTTAGGTCTTTAGTGGTTTTAATTTACTGCTCATGCAAAGTCTTCATATTTTCATAGTTACAGTAACTGAGTTCTACATGAGCTTCCCGAAGCTTGTCTCCAGGTGGTGGGATGATGACGGTTTTAATGTAAAGCCAAAATCGCCTCAATTTTGACAAGTAAAATCGATTTCATAATTTTGATGATTGAGCTGTGCAAAGTATTTGGACATATATGGCAAAGTTTCGTCATAATTAGTTGCTCCTTTCAAAGAATAATCAAACTCTTAAATTTGTTAATGTACATCTCCATAAGTGGAGAAAAATAACATCGCCAGTCAGTTACGTTAGATAATAACCTTCACAGAGATTAAAAAAAGAACAACCAAAAACAAACCTGTAATGTAACCATATCGGCCAAAAAAAAAGCAGTAATCTTTTGGCCTCTGATTAAGTTTTGCTTACATCATGCTAGGCACTGTACAAACAGTTAGGAGCCAAAAATCAGAAGAACCAACCAAGGAGGAGCATGATTCAAGACGACCCCACAGTTGTTAACAACGAGTGCTTTCACATGCACACAGTATTTGGGATAGTAGCTCATATCCTGTTGAGGCTATGAGCTCTTTATATGCATTGTCATATTTCTGCAGCTAAGCGGCTGTAAGAGTGAACAGCCAAGACACTACTGTGTTCATGGAAACACACAAAACACCCCCCTCCCACCCCAAAATCAGCCATTAATATTGCCTATTTTAAACGTATGGTGTTCAGACACCAACTCATAAACTTCATACTACGAAGATAAAATTATAAATCTGCATGTAAACACACTCAGTGTTGCTTTGATCAGATTAAGGTAAGTTTACACACAAAGACATGAATTACTTTATTCTCGCCGGACATTGATTTCAATGTCCAACTTTGATTGAGATACACAAATTCACACGCACGCATACGTACACACTAAAATACACTCCTGATTTCAGAGACACAGATGTGCTGTACATTTCATCAAACTTCAAAGACTGTCTGACTCAAAACTGTCCCACAGAAAAATAAAAGAACAGAAATAAACAAAACAAAAAAAAACCCCACTCCCATTGCTCGTTTAATATTACAGTATATCTGATGCAGCACCTTCAGAGTTTAAAGACGTAAAAGTGAAGAGATCATCATCACGATGTTGGCGGAAAGGGGTGAGGTGAGGAATGAAAGGAAAACAAAGAAGGGAAGGGGACAGGATGGACCAGTGATTTTCATTTTAAAGGGACACAGATATCATCTTTGCATACTGTTAAGACCCACCTGACGGCAGAATGTCTCACCGCATCTCTATCGGTGGCATGCGATCGAACGTTAAATCACAACTCGGTTTTCTCAGAAACCAAAAGATAGTGAGGGGAGGAAGTGGAGGAGGAAGGGAGTGTCAAAGGAGAAAGAAAATCAATCAGGCTGTCTGCTTTCATCGCTGACATTCAAAGAGGATTTGTCATCTCTCAGCTGCTCTCCCTGCACCGTTCTATTAGAAGTATATTTAAATTTAGATTAAATTGTATTCATATATTGCTTCTCCAATCTCTGAGGTGTAGTAGTATTCCACACACAGTGGGTAGGAAGTAAAGAAATTGATGAATATGGGTCTCAAAGGACTGAAAATGAGTTTGAGCTACCAAGATGGACAGGAGTGAAGGGAGGGGGGTTAAGAAAGGTCAAAAGTGTATTTCTACATTTGTCAAACACTTGGATGCACTGGTCAGTTTTGAGGGAATAAAGAGAAAAATTGAGCTACATAAAAAGAAGAGTTGCAGAGAAACAGGGAAGAAGAGATTGTTTGGAAAGTCGGTGGCACCAGTTTGCCAGTCAGCTGGATGGCTTCTGAATGACCCGGTTTAATCTAGAATAACTTCTGTCTTTATTTAGAATTGTTTTTTTTCCACTAAAATAACTTCTTTTTCTCTCTCTCTACACTTTGTTAGCCTCTCCAGTGTTGCAACAGTTCATTTGTGGCATCTCGGTGAGTCGGGTTCACTTGTGAGATGTGTGGTGGGTCAAGGTCGGCTGCCACCAGTGGGAGAGTGAGGCAGAGTGAGTAAGGGGAGACATCACCAGTTCATCATAGAGTTTCTGTTGAGCGTCATGAAGAAAACTTGGCTGCTACCTCCTGAGCGCACGGATGCAAAGAATACCTGGATAAAAAAAACATGAAAAGCATGTGTTCTCAAAAAGCACAATTATTATTAGCAATGATGCAATTGAATTTACTTTTATCAAATAATATGTTAAGTGTACTCGAGACATCACCACCTACAAACTGTGACATATGCATAGGTATGTCCAACCTGCATCTAAAACTCTTTTTCACTAGAAGGGACCACATCCGGAGTTAGGCTAGGCGACATTTATTGAAAGATAAGCATATATCCATATAGCCTGAAGAAGGCATTAATGAGGACTGGCAGCAGCTCCTGGGCTGAGCAGATCCACAGTACTAATGAGAAGTGTGGGAAATGAGAAAGGAGAAGGAGATAATAAACTGCCTGGAGTGCAGGGAGGCATATATAAACCATGGGACTGAAAAGGGAGTGTATGAGATATGGTCCCACTCTTGAAATACAGCAGTATTATTCCCAAAACGCTAAAATTATGCGTGGCAGTTCATTCAAACTTTGTTGTTTGGTTATGTTTCGGGTGCACCGTATAATAAACTTAGTTCTTAGAATTCATGTTTTAAAAGCTTCCATATGCAAATGTGGGCTCTGCTCTATCCATACAGAAAAGCACTGCAACCGCAAAACACTCAAAACTAGAGCAAGTAATGTTAGGTAATTTTACAGTATGTGACTAGTGCCACACTAGTCCAAAGCAGTAAGTCAGCATATTACCTTGTCATTCCGCTCACACAGGAATTTTAGTCTCTGGGCTCTCTTGTGCATAAAAACTCCATCCAGGTGACCCGTTTCTACAGAACGGATCTCTATGGCTTTCTCACCCCAGCCCATAATCTGATTAGAATGAATATAGGCTGAAAAATAGAAAAACATTAAAAAAATATGTAAAACAGTGTATAATCAGATTTACATACAGTTCATTTCCTTGTATATATAAAAACTCAACAGACCACAGTGTAGAAAGACTTTATAACTTTATTACTCGCATATTTTCTTTTCTTGAAAACTTAACTAGCAAGTTATGCAGTGATGCAATGTTTTACATGTGCTGACCTATTCTTTGTACTTTTTCCACACTGCACAGAAGTAAGAGGTCAGAGGCGACTATTGAGCAGTTCAACTGAAATAAAATATATTTCATGAACAATTCCTCGCCAACATGACAGTTCTTAAACCTTGCCAGTTGACCTCACGGGACAGATTTTAATAATCCAGGTAGAACTAGCATTATTGTACTAATGTAACACTACTAGCCACCCCATGATAATACTTTCTACAACACAAGAAAGAAACAGTATTTTTAGAGTCTTTTCTGGAGTTCTCAAACATACAGATGCATGGCAAACACAGCAAGCAACATTAAGTGTCTTATTAGGGTTCTGGGACACCACATACTGTCACAACAGTTTCAATGGGCCTTGACATCAATTCTCCAAGTGGGAAGGAGCATCATGTGGAATATAGGGATGGAACAACTAGCTTGCAAAAATATATATCAACCTTTTGTGTTCAGATGATGGTGGTTAAGAGCTATGTTAAACCGCATAGGTCTACTCAAAACTCAGAACAAGTTTGCATTGGTTTACAGTGGACCTGCCTACTATTACAATTTAACGCAAACCATATCAGTGAACTGCTTCACTATAAGAGCTAGTGGTTCCTATTTATGATTCCTCATTTTTGACAGCCTCTTTCATGGTTGTACTAATGAGTTTTTATGTTTTTAGCACAGTTCTGAGAGACCTCATATCGCAACACACACGCATGCACACACATGTAGGAGCTGAAATGCATATTAATATTTCTTTATTTCATATTTTGCTAATTTAATTTAGATCTTTGATCTGGCTATTTCTCTGTGCTGCTTTAAGGTCTGGACTGAATTACTCTATAATTACATCAATTTTAACAGAAATCTATTTTAATCAAAAGCATTAATAAATCCATATGTAGGTGGGGCTTACCAACAGAGGTAGGCATCTCTCCCCACTGTAGCACCACGTCCTTGGTGATTCGACCATAGGTATTGACATAGACACCCTCGTCCTCGTAACACAGCAGCATCTCCATTCCATCAGTCTTTGGCAGCACCACGATGGCATGGGGTGTCACCTGGCTCTGGATCTAATACAGATAAACACACGCAAGCATTTCAGAGGGTTTAATCAAATCTGTCAACTTTAATCATAATCTACATTAGATTAAAATATTATAGAGCTTTCATCACTAGAATTTAAGCTGTGGACTGGCGTGGGTTCATTTTTTATTTTATTTTTTTTT
>NW_005187471.1:1276784-1340662 GCF_000239375.1 Pundamilia nyererei
GACCGAGACTGTCCGAGCCGGGGCTCGAACCGGCAACCTTCCGATTACAAGGCGAACTCCTAACTCTTGAGCCACGATCACCCCGTAAGTAGGTGTTCCTTCTTTATGCTCTGTGATAAAAGCAAGCAGTTTACATGAACAACCTGATTTCTTAACAAAGATAATCCAAGTACTATACACCAAGTGAAGCAAACTACAAAAAATGACATTCAATCATCCAAGTAAATTGTATTGCCAGAACCAACATGAGTCAATCCTCATGAAACAACAGATGAGTCAGCGTTGTCTCAAGCGGCAATAAGCAGGTAACGGTTAAAAAAACTTAGGAGTGAGATGTGGATGGTTACAGAAAGAGTCCCATTGATAAAACATGTTTAGACATATTTAGAAAGTAGTCTTGTACTTACATGTGAGGGAATGTATATGTCGTAAGGGTTGCCTGAGTCCACATCAATGACATGGAAGCCCACGCTGGAGCCATAGATGACCTTTAACCTCTGACCTTCTTCTACCGTCAGGTCAACCAGCTGGGGACGATGCTGTAGGTCTGTAAATGACTGAAAGAGAATGACACATAGTCAAGGGAGGCGCGATCAAAGAAACAGAAATAAAATCATAAAGTCAATCCATGAAACTGTAATTTACAAGGCCAGCAGTCATATATAGTATATAAACTTCATATAAATGTATACACATGCTGTGCACGCAGTAGACATGCATTCTACTTATGCGTGTGTCCAGTATGTTTTTGAGCACTGATGTCATTTCAGTTTTTACTTCTTTACCTTAAAGGCCATGAACTTGTGGTAGGGTTTTGGAGCCCAGGCATAGATTTCCACAGAATTTTTCAGAGCAATCACCAGGAACTTGATCCTCTCATATTTGACTGCAAACATGACAAAGACACATTTAAGACAACAAGAAATTAGAAGTGGCCTTACATTGGCCCAGTGTATATAATGAACACTCAGTTTTATTTATTTAGTATCAAGGAACTCTTTATTTAGGTTCGTGCTCCCACAACATTTGCTGGTTGGGATTTCTTAAGAGACTTATGTTGTTAGATTTTACCTTCTAAGTATTGCTTAATCCTTGTCCCAGCTATTTGCATGGCAGATCTCCCAAATATCTCCTATGCACACCTTTTCTTGGCCATCTGATATGATTCCTGCCAGGTTTCTTGAGAAGATTCTGGCTAAGATCGCACCCTTTGCTTTGGTCTGTTATCAAATTGACTCTTTCATGTAGTTCATAGCTTCTTAAAACTCTCACCATAGATACAATGGATTCATTTCCAAGCACTGACTAATTTCTAAAATTCTCAAGAAAGCTCTTGCACATCAGCTCCTTCAACAAGTTGGGGTTTGAGAAAATTCCAAGGTATTCGTCAAAATCAGCAGCAAATTATATTACCCATTTTAATTTTGGTTTATAAATTTCACAACAGGTTAGATAATACCACTTTAACTACAATGGCCCTTCAAATTAAACTTTATTTTTATTCATACAAACAGACACTTACCAACTTTATAATGCACACAGCCTTCCAGTTCTCCTACGGTAATCCAACCCTGCTTTTTCTCTACTTCTGGGTCATTATGTAATATTCTGTTCCTCAGCCAGGATAAATAGTAGACACGCAACTTATTCTTTTTCCCTGTGAAGGTAGGGGCAAACAGGAAAATGAAATCGATCAAATTAGTATTAAAATGATAATAATCAAATTTTTTGTAAAACAAAAAATAAATTAATGAAAGAATCAAAAACAAATGACCTCTTTCTGTAAAAAATGAGATAAAAAGCTACTTACGAAACAGATTTTGGCAACATGTCTTTTACTACCTTAATGTCTGTTACAGAAAGTGTAACTTAAGGTACAGGTATGAGCGAGTTGTGCATACTGTACGCATATTAAACCTACCAGATATGGTGACCAACACATTGAGGCCCTCTAGTACATCCATCTGTAGGAAACGCCTTCTGGTGATCAAGTTATAAACTTTTCCCTGTCCACTTCGGTCGAGCAGCATGAGACCATTTTCTGTCCCCACTAGTAGATTCACACCTAAACGTGTACGGATAAGAGTTGGAGTCAGAGAAAAGCAAACAAAAGCACACAAATAGAATATTTTGCTTTCTGTCGTGGGTAAGATAAAGGCTACACCGTCCTACCCCAGAGTGCAGCACAAAGGATCTCGGAGTTAAAGCGTTTCTTGTATTTGCGGATCTCTGGCGTGTCACTGTGGGGTCTGATGTTGGTGGGGTTGACATTTACCACAGAGATCTTCCTGGCTTCATTTAGTCGTGCCTGCTCCTGCCTCAGCAGCTCATTGGCAAACATGGCTGCCAAGACAAAGACGAACAAAGACAGAAGGGAATATGTGATTTTGGCAACAATGATGACAGATAAGAAATGCCTTTTTCCACTAACAGCTGATTTCAAAGATGGAGTTCACTGACTGACATTTAACTAAAACTCTACAATATCCAACTACCTGCTGCTGAGTTCTCATTGTCATCACTTGGGGAGGTCTGATAGACCCGTGGATCAACGAATGGAGTAAATGATGCTTTGGACCCACCAACACCAAACTGTAAGACACAAAACAATCAGTAAGTCCAACAACAGTCTGCCTAGTGTGACATAAACACACAGAAATCATTGTTAAAGTGTGCAATTTGTGCCCGTGTCTCACCTCAGCCATGTCGCTGAGCTCCTGCAGGGCTGTGGTGGGCGTCGCTGACGGGGAGTTGCTCTGTTGCACCAGGTCAGGGAGGTTACCATGGTTACCATGATTTCCAAACCCATTGCTCTCACTATGACCTCCTCTCCTCCTCTCCTCTGCCTGTGTGACAAATAAAGACATATAAATATCAAGAGAAGTTAGGAGAACAGAAAGATGAGCACAAAAGAATATATTGCTCTACAGCAATAACAGTTGTGTAAGTGTGTAAGCATGTTTGAGTGTGTGCATGCATATTCGTCACCTCTCTCATTACTAGAGTACTGTCCTTCGAGCTGTTATAGGCATCTCCCAGAGAGTCTTCTGTCAACCCTCCATATGACTCTCCACTACTCTGCACTGCTGGCCTGCAAGAAAAATACAGAGACTTAAATATTTACATTTAAAATTAAACCAACTACTATGCTACTGGCATTGTGCTAATCCCAAACCTACGAACACTAGCATGTCAGAGCAAAAGAGAGAAAACATGAAGGCGAAAACGTACATTATGCGGGGAATATCGCTCACAGCAACAGTTCCATCTGTCTCCCCATCTTCATCGCTGCTCTCTGATTCTTCACTGGAAGACGAGTAGTCTGTCACCTGTGTCAATGAACAAGACGTAGAGAGAAAAATTTACTTTCGAACCACTGAGAAGAAACACTGATAAGAGAAGATTTACGGTTGTATCTGATTCCCTCTAGAAGTCATTTAGACTGCACCAGATATATACGGTTTGGTTTATATTGTGCGATCAGTGAAGAATGTGGGAAAGAGAACACAGATCTTTCATGCTGTTCTGCTAATGTGCAGTTGGTGGCACTATTGCACAAATGCATCATCAATTTTGGCAACAACAGCAAAAATGAAATAGACTGCAAAATAGCAGATATGGATGCAAGTGTGGTAGTGGGGTATGGTTTCTGCTCAGCCGTGTAAAGAGAAGTGGGGCAGAGTGGTGCAGTCAGCAGTGTCAGTGAAGGCTGAAGAAAGTCATTATAGGTCAGTTATTATTATAAGTTGTTTTGCCTAGCAAGATCTTTTTCCCCCCTTTTTTAATAGAAACAAATTAAGGATTTTTGTGAAGAAGAAATTGCACTGCAAACACAATTGTTAGATCTCATAGATACACATATTCTGTTCTTTTTAATATATATAAAAACATTTTTAACACAAAATAACAGTCACTTTTAAGTTAGGTTGAACCTAAAAAAATGTTAAGCAATTCAAACAACTTGTAGCTTTACGATTAACCTGAGATTACTATAAATAAGCAAAAATATATTTAAAGCAATGTTTCTTTTAGACTGAATCCCATCGGCTAATTACAATTTAAAATTGTATTGTAGCAGTGGTCAGAGATATCTAACATGACAGAGTCTAATTTAAATTTGCACTGTTTAATAACGAAAGAGAACTTTGTTTTGCCCGTTATCTCTACATGAAGATTTGTCACTACCATTCTACCTGATTAACGTCACAACATAAACAGGCTTTTAGCTTTGTCTATTTTCCATCCTCAACTTTTTATTTATGTTTGAATTTAGAGAATTTACAGTTGTCATTTTACCTTCACTGGAGGTCTGCTTCCCTCCTCTACCCTTAGTTCTCTGAGTTCCTTAGCTAATGCACTTAAGTCCTGTGAACAAAGGACAAAAGAGGAGAGAAAAGGTGATTTCATTCAGTCTCAGAACCTCAAGACTGAGAGACCAAATCACACACAACGGGCAAAGGAAACGGAGAGGGTCAAAGATTCAGACAAATAATGACCATCAAGACTAAAGGCCAACTTAATTGTTGTCACATAGCAATCCGAGCCTGTACACAAGAGCCGTGGAACAAGAGTGCTGATCTGGCAGTACACTTTTAAAAAATCTTAACAGTTAAATTCTAACTTTCAACATGAGGATTGATCAAAATCAGCACTTTCATTCACTCACAAGCAAGTACGACCCTTGAGAACACAAGTCATAAGAACAGAGAAAGACATATAATCAAGCTTTATAAAGTACTGGAGTGCAGAATTACTCCACTCTACCAATCGCCCCCATGCCAACTGGCCCATGGTTCCTCCCCTCCCTCGCCTCCCCATCACCCAAGCAGATGGATCAGACCAAATCATGCAGACAGGGGGAGGATTATTACACACGGTGCGCTTACCAGCTCCTCCTGACCAGTAACCGTGATAATGGAGAAACAGGAAAAGAAATTCAAAGACTGTTCAGGTGCTTTGCAGTACACACATATTCACACACGCCCCCACTCAACACATGCAAACTCACACAGGCACGCATCCAAATATACACTCTCTCAGGTATGTGTGTAGAAGCACACATGCACTGCTATTGCCATTACACCCTGATATGTCAGCGTAAAAAGGAAACATCATCTTCTTGTGAAACCCACTAACTCCATCATGCCAGGGGAAGAAAAGGGCCTCTGAAGATCAAAGGAAAACCAGAATAAAGGAAACGGGAGGGGGGGCGCAATATTCACTAACCTCATCTATGGCTTTCTTATAGCTCTGAAGAATAGAAGAAGAAAGAGATGGGAAGAGAAAGAAAGATCAAGTGAATAGTAGAAAAAGAGAGGAGGAGGCCTGTAAAAGATTCCCAGAGAGGAGATGCCTGTGACAGAAAGAGGTTCTTTGTGTGTCTGTGTTGTTTGACTCACGGCAGGTCTGCTGGGTCTTGTTGATTCACGTCCCTCCTCCTGCTTGAGCTTTGCTTCTTGATTGGCTCCTAGAGGGGATCCCTCCTGCTTGCTTTGACCTACCAAAACAAAAAATGGCGAATAAAAGAAAATTAGCAGTTTAACTCAAATCTAGATATTAATTTACTGCGAAACTCGTTCATTAGAATTTTTTTTATTTTTCTCCATCTGTATTTATTCCATCTTTAAGACTGTTTTCTGTCAACAGAGTTGAAAAATAAATCCAACTAATATCAAGGTACTTCAACCTTTCTATGTGTTTGTCAGAGGGAAATCCATGCATATCTTAGATATCCCTCTGGCCTGTTGTTTGACACCTCGCTCTGCGCTTCTCTCTATCCCCCTCTCTCATTTCCTCTCTTCAACCTCTCCAGAGGCCCAGAGTAACAGGGCACATCAGACAGGTTGATCGGTGCAGAACTGCAATGTCCTGCTGATAGACTCGAAATCCATGTCAATGTATGTGGAGGTACGCATACACAGTATGTGTGATCCTCTGCCTACACATTGGTTTTTTTCTGGTTTACTTACAAGCATTCACTTGATGTTGATGTTTGCCAGATTAGGTTTTTTATGTGTCTTATGAGCCTGTATTATGTGTTTAAGAGCTTGAGGTTTTATACCTCTCCTCTCAGCTGAACCCCCCTGAGATGAAGGGGACGAGGAAGATGATGAGTTGGAA
Organism: Pundamilia nyererei; assembly: GCF_000239375.1. Lineage (NCBI taxonomy): Eukaryota > Metazoa > Chordata > Actinopteri > Cichliformes > Cichlidae > Pundamilia > Pundamilia nyererei. Next base: position 1,282,905 of record NW_005187471.1, read on the forward strand.
GAGGTTCTTTGCAGCATAGCATCCAAAGAGAGTTCAGAGCGCCGCAGGTCAGGGTTGCTGAAAAAGGATGAAAGCAGACCTTTTAAATACGCAGTATCCTCATACAAAAGTACAAATAAATACAAGTTTTTATTTCTGTTTAAACACACTAAGGAATAACACATGGGAAATGTTACAGAAAGTAATTCAAAATCAGTTTGCTACTTTGCCCTTTACCTTGCCCTTATAAGCTGAGAACCTGTCCGAGGACTCAGACCTACTCCTCCATTAGGAGAGTTTTTCCTGACCAAGGCTGGGGAGATGGAAGTGGTCCGTTGGGGTACCTGGACAAACACAGAAACAAGATAAAACTTTGCTTTTTCTCCTGGAAAAATGTTCAAAACATGTATCCTCGTCTTTGTAAAGTACACTACCGATCCATGGCAAAGAGGGAAATGGTAAGACACCATGATGTACAGTATAGCATGAATTTTGTCAAGCAGCTGGAGAGGCCAACATTCATTTAAAACAGGATTATTAATAAAATTGCAAGTATACTACACTATGCAATATTTAAACACAGAGTTCAAAAAATGCTGAAACAATAAATAAAAAGCATAAACACAGGTTAATAAAAGATACCAAATATTCTTAGCCTTCATTTCTGATTATGAATCTCAACCTTGGGTGGGATGTCCTCCTCTCTCAGCCAAGCGGTTCTGTCCCGATCCCGATCTCGATCCCTGTCACGGTCCCGTTCCTCCCTGCCAGCATTGCGCTGTGGAGGTCCCGGAGTGTCAGAAGTGGGGTCTGAGTTCTGACGAGGCATCTCAGGCCTGGGGGAGCCCACACTCACACTCTCACTGAGAGCTGAGTCTTTCTGGTCCTGCAGAGACTGAGAGCCAGACATGGAGCTAGTGTGGGTTTTCACAGGAACCAGGTGAGCCATCTGTGGGGATAAACACATTGATGAAGTCAGTTAGAGTTTAACAGTGTGAGTGAAATGGACAAAGGATGGTTAAGGGTGAGGTGGACAACAATATGTGAGAGAAGGCACGAAAGGTGAAAGTGCCTCTTTTTGCGCGCGCGCACACACACACCTGTGGTTCGTTGGAACGGTGGATGGGTGGGGTGCGGGCAGGCTGCATGCCCCCGCTGCTGAAGGACTCGGAGCGGGGTGGGAGGGAGGGGTCGGAGATGCGGTTGGACACTTTGTGCTGCAGTGCTGGAGAGCTCTGCCTGTTCAGCTTAGATCGCTCCTCCACCTGAGGCAGGTCACATACGACTGTCACTCACAGTGAAGCACACAACACAGCCAGTCACCATGTCTGATCCACAATGGGCACCACCCCCACACCCATGCACCTCTACAAGCCACTAGACAATCTTAAACATCACTCTTCTCTGCGGTGACAACAACCGCAATGTAGAAGTGTGCGACTGATGGATTGATGGATATTACATAAGAAATTTACGAGAGCCTCTCTTTATATTGCACATTGTTTTAATGACATGATAGGACTCTGTGTGACTAAGTGAAGTCTTGTTTTTCGAGTTAAAACCAGTCTTAACCGTCTCTTCTATGCAATAATAACACAGGTGAGCCATGCCAGACTTCCACAGAAGTCCTTATCAGGGTAAACCAGCAGGCCAACAATAACACAAAGATTTTGTTTTGCACAAAGAATAGGTCTTTTATTCACAAACAGATTGGGCGTCTGACTAATTTATGTCTCAATTAAGTTGTTTGTGGTGTCGTTTCTCCATGTTGAGGAGTAAGAGTGTCTGATGGCTGTAGTGAAAGTTTAAGTATAGCTTTTAATCTGCTTTATCAGATGCCACATTCAAAACAGAATAAAAGAACCACGTAAGCACAACGCAATGTTGAAGTGTTTGTGTAATTCCAGTCCGTTTCCACTGAACTGTGCTCACGTGTGTCAAAGTAAATACATCTGTGTGTGAAAGGGGCAGGAAGCTCCTCTTGCCAGTGTAATCTGATTATCAGATTATCTGCTGTGCAATAGGAGAATGTTCCAAGGGATACACCCAGCTGCCAAAATCACACTTTTCCACTCTAAACACTCTACCCATCTGTAGTTTCAGGGTTGAGTGATGGCTCAGCGGGTTCTAGTTTCAACAGCCCCAAGGTAAACAAGAGTGCCTTTCTCTTTAAAAGCTTTCTCTAAATCCACAGGAGCTCACATAATCTAGCAGGATTATTTCAGATTATGACCTGGTTCAAAACAACTATGCGATACCGAGCCATTCCTCAAATCTGTTAGGTGCCTGCTACAAGGTCAACTACAACGTTGCAACTTTGACATCTACAGCATCAAACAGCTTTTGTTAGTTCCTTGAATGAAATGCAACTACGGATGATGGAATCAGATTTAGACCAACAGTCTGCAAATAACTGAAAGAAAAACATTCAGTGGTTTAGGTGAAGTACTGCTGAGATCGAAGTTTGATCTGTGGAGTGTAATCAAGGTTAGTATATTGACTAAACAACAAGAAAAGAGAGATTAGAAAAAGATGAAGAAAAACCTTTTGGGTAGTGCATATTTCATTTTTTTGTGTTTGTCATAAGTTTACCACCCAAAAACTCTTTCTATTACAGAGAGAAGAGAATATTGGAGGTTAGCTGTTGGCAATGTTCCATCTACATACAGAAAAAAATACTGTATGAGATGAGGAAGAAGAATAGGTCGCCAGAAAGGCATCTCGGGCTTATTAAAAGGATCCCACCACCACTTGGCCAGCACCCATCACCAGGCTAGGATATGATTTACTGGTTGACTGACCTAACTGGAAGATGAGATGGGTGGGTTTTCCCTGATGCCATCAAATCCAAGATATCTAGAAGTAGGCTCATCACGGTGCCCTCTGGGAAACTGGGTGGCAGGGGCATTGAGGGGGCAGGCAGGGGGGAATGAGTGGTCTAGCTAACTAGGCTACTGTATCTACAAAGTGGTATTAAACTATAACTGAACACAGGCACCTCTCCCCTTGATCTTAAGCCCATAAATAATACGAGCTATATAGAATGAATAATTAAATGTGTTACTAACAGTAAGAAGAATATATATATAAGCTTTATAGGGACAAAAGTGGAAATGTACATTTTACTGTCTGTATGCTTGAGTATGAACATTCTGCATGTATCCAATTGTACCTCTGTCTTTGTGGGAAATTTGGTACTTTTGACTGTTATGTCAAGCAGTGTTTTAGAAATTTATCAAGGTCATATCTGAGCCATAGAAGTAATACAAAAACTTGATATGCTCCAGTAGTTAAAATGAGTAGAGTGGAGCATTTATGTAATCACAAATATAGAAGTACAAGTGCGCGTGCGTGTGTGTGTGCGTGTGTGTGTGTGTGGTCTTATATACATGTGCTGGAGCAGAGTCTAGCACTCTGTTGCTCCAACAGACCTGGCGATCTGGGATTGGGATCCAAAGGGAGAGCCTTGTGGGGAGCAGTGAGGTGAACTGTTAGGAAATGACGTTTGGTTAGGCAAGACTAAGGTGGGGTAATAAGGAGATTCTGTGTTGAACCCAGGGCTCTCAGGGGAGAATGGAGGAGAGAAGAAACTGCTGGATGGCGATACTGGGGATGTGGACGGCGACACTGAGGATGTGGAGGACTGTGTGCAGAAAATTTGAGAAGAGCTGCGAGGAGAAAGGCACAACCAAGGGGATGGAGAGTTTGAACTCATTGAAATAATATTATTCATGCTTCTTTTTAGTAACCCTGCAGGGGCAGAAGCACTAAGATCACACATAGAGGAACTACCTCTAATTGCATGTTGCCTCCATGTCTCAGAGGTCATGCCCCTATCGGAATGAGGGGAAAGTAAGTGATTGTTATCAGGGACTTGGAGAAGATTGCTACTGCTGGGAGCAGGTGAGTAGGAGTTCCTGTGTTTAGATAGGGCAGAACAGAGAGCATTTGCAGGGAAGGACTGAGAGAGTAGGTCAGTTTGGTCAACTGCCTTTGAGTCCAAGTGCATTGTAAGGCTGTCATGGCTCACGCTTTGCCTCAACGATTTGTGCCATCCTCCCGGATTATAAAGCTCTATGTCTACATCTATTCTATTGCAGGGTGAGTGTGACCTGCCACGTCGATGGGCACTAACCATTAAGGACACGGGTTTGGAAGGCGTGGGATTCTGGGTCTGTCCTGGAGATATCGGATGAGGTCGAGCCTTAAGCTGTGACTCTTGAGACATTAGCTCCTTAATGGTTGGCTGACTTGTGACAGATAGACATCTATCTCTATGCTTCCCATTTTGACTGCTAGGCTCTGGTAGATAACACGAGCCTTGTTTGGGGCTCTTGACAGGACCTTTATTGAGCCCTTGGTCAACAGACTTACTGTGCTCTAGGACATACCCTGGGCTACGCCCCCTTCGATTGTGTTTCTGAGCTCTAAGTTCTTTGACCTGCTGGCTTATCTCCAGCTTCAACTCTGGATCTAGGGGTTCACCAGGGTCTACTGAAATACATATATGGGGAAGCTGGCTGGAGAGAAGCTGGGGAGAATGAGACAGAGTACGCTTAGGCGCCTGAGGTCTAGATTGGCCGTGAGAGCTAGAAGTTTGAGGCTGGTTGAATGACTGATGATGTCGAAGGCGGGAACGAGGTGGGTTACCATGAGCATGCTGCTGCTGCTTCGGGACCTAGGGGTCACAGTCAGAGGACATTAAGCAACACAGACACACACAAAGCACACTTCACAGCGTAATTATTAAAGAAACAGAATTCATTTTAAAAGGGTGTTTCAATTCAAAAAGCAAAGTTTCTCCACTACTCTCCTCACAAAGTTCCTGCTTCTAGTACAACCTGCTAAATAAGATAACCACAATGCAAGAAGGCAACTGGTTGAGGTTCACTTTAAATACATTATTGACATCAGCATAAAAACATTTAGTACACAGACCTGGTGCTCAGAACCTTTCTTCATGGAAGACAAGCAAGTTCAAAAGACCATGCATAGCTTTGCATGCCATGTATATTACCTCTTTAGCCCAGGCAGGCTTGTCGTTAGGATTAACGACATCCTTATAGTGGTAAAGCGGTTTCTTCTCTGCTTGTCTTCCGTCCTGCTGCTGCTGCTGCTGTTGCTGCTGCTGCTGCTGTAAAGACACCAGGTAGGCTCTCTCCTGCTGGAGCTGCCTCTGTAGCCGCTCTGCCTGCCGCTGCTCCTCAATCTGCTTGCGCTTGTACTCCTGAAGAAAGAAAGGTAGAGGGTGAATGGCAAGAAGGAAAGAGATGAGAAACAAAAAAGAGGAAACTATTTTATATGGGAGCAAAGACACAAAGACAAATTAGCACAAGGGAAAACGGCTGAGGCAGATGAGGTACCAGTAGATATCGACACAAAATTTAGGTCAATAGGTATTACGGAACTTTCAGTGCATTTATAAAGTCAGGTAGAAAAACAGTGGATGCGTATTCTAATGATCATTATCCCTCCCTACATGTGCAGAATTTAAGGGTTCAGAATGGCTTGAATAAATGGGAGGAAAGTCCATACACAATATTTCCCTTTTGATTGTATTTGAAAATACTTTTTGTGTGACACAGTCTTCCACATAGTGTCAGATTTGAGTCATGCATTCACATAACAGACCTGACAAACATACAAACTGACCATTGGATTAACCCAATATGGAACACAAACAGACTTTCTACATATAGCTCTGGCAAAAAACCAAACAAAATCTGCAGGAAAAACAGGGAAGAGGAATGTAAGTATTGGAGCGATGGGCACAAGAATAATGACATAGCACAGCACTGGATTTTGGCACTAGGGTCATTTTTGTGGCCTTTGGATCTCAAAAGGTTTCCTTTCAAACTTGTCAGTCTTCAATTTTTAGCTCTAAAGTGCATGAGTGATGCAGTATACAAATACTAAAAGGAAATACTCTTAAAAAAAGAGCAGGGCACTGAGGAAAACAACAGTGTCCTACATTTTCTTTGCATGACATAACAGGGCAGTCAAAACAGAAGTCTTTTTTTCTGTAAAATCCTTTGAGATCCAGCCAACTACTAAATGATACTGCACATGCGTTCAGTGATCCGAATCAATTTCAGAGGAAAATGTTTTTGCTCAAATCCGTAGCTAATAGGCCAAAGAATATATATTCCATTCAGGTGCATGCAGTGGGGACAGGGATCACACAGCACAGTTGGGGAGCAGTTGTAGCACGTGGGAGGGCTGTGGTTACCAGCAGTAATGCCTGTTCCTGCAGTAGCTGCTGCTGGAGAATCTCTAACTGCCTCTGTTCCTCTTCCAGCTGTCTACGGATATACTCCTGAGCAGCACGACGGCACAAGGAGATAGAAATAGATTGAGAGAAAAATCTGGAGATCTGAACATTTATATACAGGCAGAGAAGAAAGCTAAAGACAGAAAGGGGGGAACAGAATAGAATAGAGAATATAATCTCCTGTGGTTCTTTTCAATGAGGAGAAAAGATAATAATAAAAGATATTATATCCTCAAACAATTTTAATGTGTTACAAAGGGAAAATGAGAAAAAAAAGAGATTGAAGTTATCTTTTCAAAAGACTTGAGAAGCGTGGCGGGAGAGCAGCAGAGCGATAAACATTGAGTAGGATAGACAAAAAATACAAGGCTGAACTGCAGTTCAGGTTCACAGAGAGGACAAGAGAAAAAGATGTTAAAAGAGAGAAAGAGACAAGTAAGAGGAAAGATACAGAACAATCAAACTGCATGCATCTATAAAAAACTCTAAAATTGTCCATCCCTATAACGCTGCAAAAATTTCTATGCTGAAAATGCCGCAACAGCTTTCTTTGCATTCTAAAAAAAAAGGTGCAAAGTAATATCTCATGGGAGGGGCTCTACAATTTTGTTATGTAATATTTATATTTTTGCCACACAAACAAGCCGTGGATTTAGAGTTTCCACCAAGGTTTTTGGCACCTCTATCCAATGTAACAACTTTTAGTGCTTTTATGTTCTATACTTTTACTTTTTGAGGTTTTTTATCAAAACAATGGCATGCAGCTGATGAAGCTAGAAAAAAATAAATATTCATTTTGACATAACAAATACTGAAGAAAAACAAATCACTGAGGGACAAGCTGTGGATTTAGAGAAAGAAACTCCGGGGATGAGTTTCCACCAAGGCTTTAAGCAACCTCCGTGTAATGTAACAGTGCTTTTAGTTCAGCACTTTTAATTTTGATTCATGACTCAAACATTGAGCTTCTATATATAATTATATAATTTTATATTAGCAAGTAATGAAGCCAGATTAAAAGTAAAGATTAATTTAAAACAGCATTACAAATGTACAAATAAAGAAAGAAATGTCCTTTCCTATTATGCAACTGTATTATACCAATGTGTAATTAGTTTGAGGAATTCTAGGCTAACTCCCAACATCGTGGTTCACATATCCGTTGCATTACATTGTCGCACGACAAATACATGTTTTGCAGTACAAGTATGGACCTGTTCTCTTTCTGCATGCCTCCTCTCCTCTTCTCTACGGAGCTGCTCCATTTCCTCATAACGTCTTCTCTGTTCCCTCTCTTGCTGTTTCCTCAGCTCACGCTCACGCTGCTGTTGCTGTTGTCAGGAAAGCAGGAACGCACAAAGATTAAGGATCATCACAGTGAACACAAATCAGGAAATCATGTTTGTTTGGCACACTTTTTTGGGTACGTGTTACAACTTCTAGGATAATAACACAGGAAATGAGTATACAAACATATGCGGGCTCAAATTCTAACTAATGTGTGTATTTGGTCACGCGTACAAAGACACAGACACCATTGAAGTGGTGGGTTCATGTAAGTTAAGTCTAGTCATGGTGCTTAGAGGTGCATTGGAAGGCAAATCCTTGGGGAAACCCACAGAGAGCACACAGATTATGGGCTAAGGATTTCCTTCTGTAAGCCTGCTCTCTGGAACTAAGAAAGGGACATTGGGGAACAAGCTCTGACTGTGTCTGTGTGTAAGTGTGTGTATAAATGTCATTCTTTCTCTACCAAAATTGTGTTTTGCAAATTTAAATATGTGGAACCAAATATTCTTTCCTATAGATAATAAACTATTTGACAGTGGACACAAACATTATTGAAAATGGTTCAATTAGAAACGTTATTTACATAGTAGTGATGTTAATTTGTGGTGACTGTTAATTTAGAAAAAAATACCTGAATTTGTCAGATGTATTGCTAATAAGAAAACTAGGTTATTGATGGTAACATGCTTACATATTTTCTGTAGATAAATGTAATTCAGCTGAGGTGGGGCCCAAAGGTTGTAATTAAACCAACTACTCTATTTGCACCACTTCCAAGTAGTTCTATATTCACGTTTGATTTAATGAATAGCATTTTTGCCATTTTTGTGTACTCATTCAGTTTGTAGCATATCTTCAAAATTTCAATATTTGCACGCATGCCCCAGCAATGCATTCAGTAAAACCGCTCCAAGTGGCACACCCAGAGCCACACTATTTAAACCTGTCACGACTGATTTCATAAAGCTCGCTCCCAGTGTTGGTAAGAAATATTGTCTTATTATGGCTGAGACGTTATATCTGGGTGGAGGCCTTCGCAACATGAAACAAAGATGTCATAGCAAAAGCACTGTTGATAGAGGTCGTTCCCAGATGGGTAACTCCCACAAAAGTTGATAATTGTTCACAATTTGTAAGTATAGCTGTCAGACAGCTAGGCTTGGACTTAACACATCATTGTTCTTTCATCCAGCTAGTGGAGGAGCCATGAAACAAGAGAAGCGTCCATTGAAACAGAAGCCATTAAATATTACGAAGAGACTGGCCTTCAATCATTTTCAGTCCCTTTGAAATCCTGTTTTGGAAAACTTCAGTGATGATGATGGGTATTGATAAGCATTGATTATTACCATTTATATGCAAATATCCAAACAAGTTTTTGCATTCTGTTTGTAATTAAACTGGACACTGACTAACAGTGTCTGATTAACAGATGCTGCAAAACAAGAACAATTAAAAGCTGACATTCCTTAGACTTTCCAATGAATTTTGGATCGTTTTTCTTCTTCTTCTTCTTCTTTTTTTGTTGGTTTCTGACCTACTATATTTTGTAGCTTAAAATTTTTATGCATGTGTATCTTTGTAGCTTTTGTTGTTTGAAAAGCTACAGTATACTTTCAAAGCTTTGCCTTCACTTCATTCTCTCTTACTTCTTCCAGTCGCCTCCTCTGCTCCTTTTGCTCTTCGATGCGTTTCTGTCTCTCAGCCAACAGTAAGCGCTTGTGCTCCTCATTCTGCTGTTGCTCCAGCTGTTGCCGCCGTTGGGCCTCTGAACGCTCCTTATTGGCGAGCTGTAGGCGCAGGAAGTCTCGCCTCAGGGTTGACTCCCCGGGGATGTTGATGATGGAGCTGGAAAGGTGGACAGTGAAAAAGACCAAGTCTATGTTGGGTGAAGTTGGGCAGAACATGTTAATGTTCATATCTGCGCATTTGTAAAAACACTGACCTCGGGTCACAACTGTCTCTGTCTTCATCCTCCTCTTCACTGCCACTATACTCATATTCTGTTTCATCTGGTGGGCAGGGAGATAGAGTGAGGCAAGTAAGAATGAATAAAAAAGAAGCAGCAAAGAGTAAAAACAATAAAACCTTAGTAAGGTAATAAGCAGCACAGAGCAAAGGCACTTCACGTTCTGAATTTTTCACTTTAACTACCTCTGTTCGTAACAAATTGCTCACGTTTTTGCCATTCCCAGATCATCGTCACTTCAAGGCACATTCTCTTAGCCACTGAATAAGAGTATAAATTGTCATTTTACTGTGTGCGGTGGGGTGGAGAACATTAGCTCAGAGCTCCTTCAGTCAAAAAGGGCCTTAAAAAACAGCAGTCATATAAAAGGCCCAGCTCTTCCTCAGACGCATGCACATGGACTGGTCCTCTGAATGTGACAAAGTGACAGCTGGAGAAGTCACAGCCTCTACAATGGCAAGATATTTCGATACATCATCCCGACGTCCGCTCTGCAGTGTGTTGTTTCCTGAAGCGGTTAATGTCGTTCTTTCTGGTGCAATACTTTATGCGAGTGCCAGTCTATCACTCCGACACTCGCCAGTGTGTGTTTGTGTCATAATGGAGTTTAATGGAAGTCTGTCACTTTTATTTTCTGCCTTGTTGAAAACCATGAAATCAACGGCATAAGTGAGAATTTGTGCATTTGTCTGAAAGTGTTTAACAGCTCATCCTTAATGTGAAACATTATTCATAATGTGACTGCGTATCTCTGAGAAAGTATCTCAGTCATACACTAAATCTGTGTGCTTGCTGTTTTTCAGCTGGAAAGATTTAATATGCTTAAATCTTGCTGTTACTGGTCTATATTAGTGGCGGTGTTCATTGTGCTGCAGTCAAATGAGCCTGATTTCTTTTTACTTACTAGGCATAATAGACATGTAATAAGTCCATGTGAACGCACTATACTGCTGCTTCACATTTCCCTTACAACAACTTTGGTCAAAGAAAGATTGCTATTTCCATCTCTAGTAGTTTATTTTTGATACTAATAACTTGAAGCCACCCCACCCTTCCCACATATATGGAAACCAGTAGTGAGACTCGCTTAAGCAGGGCTGTCAGTTTCAACCAACATGTGGTTCACTGCATTTATTAAAATGTAGAATCAGAGGGAGGCCAGGCTGAAAAGCAGCTTATAGTGGCAAACATGACTGTATCCAGGCTAAAACAAGTTAAATAGTGTGTTATTTAAAAGATTTGCCAATAGGATGATAGGATGTATCAGCTAACCTATCAGCGTATGTGTGCTGGCACTGACATGTTGTCATCAGCTAAGGAACCAAGATGGCAGGTTAAGTCTGACGTTTAGTTACGCCTGAAGTAATGCTACGCTCAATTAAAAATAAAGCAAGATAACCAAATCTTTATTGATCTTAACTACTTGTGCCAAAATATATTTGGAGCATGTGCCAAGAATTACACTTTGAAAATACAAGAAAGCACAGGTGTGTCCAAATGAATAGAAACTACAGCTTGGAGGGATGAGTCACAGTGGGGCATAATTCAGAGAAAACATTTTAATATCCTAGTATGTCACTCCAATTAGTGTAAGCATAACTTTCACTTTGTTGTCTGCATGCAGAATCCAAACATGCACACATCTACAACACAGTTTGTCGCTCACCCCTCTCTCCTCTCTTCTTCTTGGTGCGGTCGATGTGATCCTTCAGCTGGATGCGAATTTGCCTCTCATTGGGCAGGTCCTTGATGAATGGGTGTTTGAGGAGCTGCTCTGTGCTGGGTCTCTGGCTGTGGCTCTTTACTAGACAGCTCTCTATGAATGACTGGAACTTCTTTGACCTGAACACACGTACACACACGTCTCAGCAAAAATGAAAAAAAAAACCTTTCGCTGTTTCTCTGCTACTGGCACTGCTGCTCTGAAGTATCTGCAAACACGAACTGCAATTATGTGATACACACTCACCACTTCTTTGACTTGAGTCTGGGGGCAGGGTTGCGTGGAATGAGGAAGAGGGCTCTCATTGGATGCATGTCACAGAGTGCTAAAGGTTCAAAATAAGAGAGATGCGAATGCTTTTAGGTATTTGTATTAAACATTATCATGGCATATAGTCAGAGCCAGCATGCTAATAATCGCTCAACTATATCAAAACAAAATTAGGTCCTTTCTGCAGATTGTGATCAGTTATAAACTGTAGCTTGAAAATAAGTTATTTTTTACTGAACCAAAATTAACTGAAGGGTGGATACAAGGCCTGTCACCTTAATGATGACAACTGTGTTCAAATACCTCAAAGAGGAAAATAACGCATAACAGACCAAACTCTGGGCAGCGGCCCAACAATGTGACACATGATTTTATATCCACTCCTTTGCCTTCGTTAAAATTATGACTTAAAATGGGTTGGAGTATCCTGGACTGAATAATGATCTGACTCCTGATTACAGTGATCTACTGTGGAAGCACTAAGAAATGATGTGTAACAGAGACATAGGTTATTCTTTGGGTACGTACGTGGTGCTCCCTCAGCCATCTCTATTGCTGTGATTCCCAGTGACCATAAATCACTCTGCAAAAGAAACACAAATAGCACAAGTCATCAAAATCCTTAGTGGGTTTACGAATCTTTAGAGGAAAGGAGATTGAAAAATCACCTTGAAGTCATATGTGGCCTCAGGGTTCTCGTCACAGGCAATAACCTCTGGCGCCATCCAATATGGTGTCCCAATAAATGTGTTTCTCCTTCCTACTGTTCTGTCCAACTGGGCTGAAACCCCAAAGTCCACTAGAAAGTCATGACACAAATACACACACAGACAAAACCAGTGAGCTTTACTAAATTCCATGAGAGAGAACATACCCTACAATAGATAGCCCAGTTTACAAATGCACACATACAGATCCCATCTTGGTTTTAATAAGAGAGAGAGCAAGTCATGTCTTCAGCAGTTTGCATCATGGACAGTGGCAGAGCTACAAAAGGTTTTGTAGTTTGGCATCCAGCATAAAAGAAGCAGGAACCATCTGAAACTTTATACTCCATACTGCCCTCCCAATCCTGAAGCAGTTTTGTGAAGTGGAGTTAGATGACAGACTGACCTAGCTTGACCTCTGCATTCTCAGTCAGCAGGACGTTCTGTCCCTTGATGTCTCTGTGGATGACCTTGTGCTGATGGAGATGAGTCAGACCCTGCAGACAATGACAGAGACACAAAGTGAAGGAAAGCTCTGTAACAATGAGCCAAATCGTGACAATTATTACATAAAACACTCATTTCCAAAAGGAAGTGTCCTTGAGCAAGACTATCAGCTCTTGGGTTAGAGCTGTGGAACTAAACGCGATCTGTACTTTTAAAAAGTTGCATTGTTGCATTGATTTGAAATCAAGCTGTAAGATGGAGAAATTGGTAGAAACTGCGGGGAAAAAAAATGTTAAAAGCACTGAGGGATGAAAGAAGGAGAAATAGAAAAAAATGTGACGGGGCAGAGGCAGCAGAAAGAGCGAAAACAGAAACCACAACATGAGGCGAGAAATTGCGAGGCGAGGGTTGGAAAAAAAAAAGAAAGAAAAAAGTGAATAAAAGGAAATCATTGTTCAGAGCAGCACTGTGCTTAACTGACAAGATGCAGTGATACTGCTGTTTTCTGTTGGAGACATCAGCCCTCGGCAGCTAAAACGTACCATAACAGATAGCAGAGACAAGATGTGGTAGAATGGGTACAATTTCCCAAGAAGAACAGTTCATAACAGAGACATCATAGAAACCAATCAGCGTCTGATTGCTCTCAAATAACAGGCTGGGCATCGATAATTTAACACACAGTCATTTAAAAGAAGTATAAAGGTTTTGAACCAAGAATTGTCGCATATAACTATCCCCGTGCGTACTTTATGAGTTTAAGACAATGTGGGGTTTTTTCAGTTTGGATTATGCCCTTTCAAGAATCAGCCCTTTTGAAATTACTCTCTGATTTTCCACTATAGTGACAGATTGATGCGGTTTTCAATGACTGTCGGCAGGCTCACTTGCTCTTGCATCAGTCTTTGAGAACAAAGAAAACAAACAAAATCAGAGAATCCAGAAAAAAATATTTCATTTCTCTGAAAGAGAAAGCTGCCAACAAGGTTACTTACCCTGAGAATCTCTCTGCAGATGTAAGCAGTCCATTCCTCTTTCAGAGAGTTGCCCTTGGTGTTCTTGATCAAGTCTGTCACTGAGCCAGCTCCACAGAACTCCATGACCAGCTACATGCACACATGCACACATATGCAGATACAAGGTCAATTACTGACTGGAAGCAAGCGACCTTGTCTTTATCTTTTCTAACCCAGTAACTCTCATAAAGCAACCTCCAATACCAATTGTTTACTTATGAATGTAATCTTTTCTTCTGTATTCTGCTTAACTGACCAATAACACTTTTTTCCTTATTATCAAAGTACGAGAGAGCCAATATTATACAGTCAGGTCATTAATAAATATGCATCAATAGTTCCAAGCCTGTTGGGAGGAAACTGTAGCAAAGCCAAGTAATTCTGTGCATGTGGAGATTAAGGAATCACATTTTTGGCTGGAAAGTAAGAAAACCTTGGCGACACTCTCTTTGATGTGTTCATATAACATTTATAGTCCAGTACTAACACATGTGCATACAATCAAAGAGCCATGTCCCACTTTACCAGCTCTAGTAATAGAGCAGTACACGTGTAGCTCACACACACTGACACAAACAGCCAACAGTGTTGCAGACTTTCTGTCTCTGTCACTCCTTACAAACACACACCCCACACAGACTGCAGAAACTACAGGCATAAACTGACTCGATGGGGTCATGAGATCAGAGGAATGAATCAAGTCCATCTCTTGACCCAAACACAATGTGTCTATTCTCTCCTCTCCTCTCTACATCTGTGGAGAGTAGCAGGCAAAAGTTCAGTTGGTCAGTTCTGGCTGCGCTTCAAGCCTCATCGTCATCATCATCATGCTGGACCGAACAGACAACAGAACTCCTCTCTTCATGGCTGTCCCCATGTATTCAGACACACAAAGGAACACACTCAGGAATGCATGAGGATGACACATGTGAAAGCCCACTAAGATACTGTTATGATCACTAACATACTCGAGGAAAAACGGGCCGATGTTGAGTCAGGGAGAATTATGCAGGCAATACATTTGGCTGCTTTGTGTATCTACATATGTTTGTGTGTGTCTGCTCCAACTGTTGTGTGATGAATGCTGAGGGATTAGAGATGAGAGAGCTCCCTTAGATGGCGTTAACAGATGATTTATCGCAGCAGCAGCCAGCCAGCCTCACATTGATTTAGCTACTTATAGCTTATAGCTTTCACTGATACATTAAGTATATATACCATATATGCATTTCCAATTCACACAAACCCACGTTCACTGCACGCATGAGTGCATGCATTCATATAGCAGAAAAGCAAGAAATGGACCACGACTTTTTCCAGACCTGTCATCCTCTCCTCCTGTGATGCACACATGAATGACCATCCAAACACACAGAAAAAACAAAACACACTCAAATAATGCCGTACCCATAGCTGGTCATCTATGCCAGGGGGATTTTTCTTGATGAAAGCTCCGTAGTAGGTAGCGATGTTCCGATGGTGACTGTACTTCTTCAGCATGTTAATTTCTGCCTTAATCTCCTCTTCCTCATCCTTTTACCACACAGAAAAATTAAAAGCAATTAGACCACAGTCTCCATTTGCGACCCATCAAATAGCTCAATGTGATATGGACAGAGAGTGAAGCTGCTGATGGATTTTCATTTTGAATCCATTAAAAGTCTGAAAAGTGTTGTTGCAAAGCACACAGCTGGGCCCTAAATTATCCACAATAACAGCATTAACTTTTAATTACTTTCATTTCAGGGAGCTACTGCCACAAAGCCAGTTGTTTATAAGAATGTGTCACTTATTGACTTGCTTATTATTTACAACGTCAGAAAATTGTGCCTTGATTAATTCCTTTTAGTGCTCACTGGTGAAAAAACAAAGACATTTGTTTCACTAAGCAGATTTTTTTCTACAACAGCAGATCATTAAGTTATCAATTTGGTTTTTGCTTCCATTTAATTGTCATTAGTAATTAACACGGTCATTCATTTATTGCCACAGATTTACACATATGCAGCCATTCATATAGTTTTAGTCATGTCGTCATGCTTTATTTTTAACATCTGTTCTTTTCCCCTTTTTACTCTTTCGTTCATCCTTCATATACCTTGCACCCTTTTCCCTTAATCATTCATTCAGGCTTTTATTGACTGATTCATTCATTTATCATTTCCATTGTTGCTTAATTCCTGCAGTGCTTTATTGTTTTGCTGGCAGCTAAGTGCTGACAGGGAGGCTCTCTAAATATAGCTGAGATTCCCTCCTGCTTTACAGACACGCCTGAGACCACACTGCTGTCCTAATACTTCCAGCTAATATTACCATGGCAATAGGCCTGTCCTCATTTCCTCTCTGCCACATCAGACAAACACACGTGCACGTACACACACACACTAGCACTGACTCATCGCTCATAATTAGATGACATGCCCAACACTGGTATAATCACTTGAGATGATATTCTGTGTGTGGGTACGTGTGGGTGTGTGAGCAAATGCCAAAGTGCATGTATGTGTGTCTTACCCCTGTGACATCCATGACCTTGATTGCTGCCAACTGGCCCGTCTTAACATGGCAGCCCTGGTGGAAGAAGCAAAGGAAGTAAGTACAAGAAAAAAGGCAGAAATGTGAATGTTCATTCAATGCAACTTTTTCCAAGAACGCAGCACATTAGCACATTTGCTTCCTCCTTTGCTTTCAGTCATCACACTGAACTTAAAACATTTAGATTAAACAAGAAATAGCATTGTTTAAAAGGAAAATCTGTAATTTCTGTAAAGATACAATCCGCACATTATCTTGATGAAATCTGTGACAAACAATTCCATATAATAGGAAGAAATTTGCTCATTATAATTTGCAGGTCTAGCATATTTATTATCTTTTAACAGTGGAGTCTGGGAAGTTGAAGCGACAGAAATGGAAAGACATATCAGAAATCATCCTTGCTGTCACTCTAGCCATGGGAATTGCAAATAATGGTCAACAACACGAATCTGTTTCTGAGAGAAATAAAGACTACCAATCAGCAGACCTTGAATGTTGCCGAATATCAAGGCTAGGCAGAGGCCTGGGGGAGCTACGAGGCAAGAAAACAGGAGATTGGAAGCTGAGGGGCAAATGAAAGGCCCAAGTGGTTTGTTAGCAACAGAGCATCTGTGGCTGTGATTAACTAATGAAGCTAACAGGGCTAAAGATGCTAAAACCACTGATGGCTATTACTTTCACCTATCTTAACTCAGCTGATTAGAATGTTATTGTCTGCCCAAATGCCTAGCAGCGCTAGTCCAAACACACACACACACACATACACACACACACGCACACACAAAACAAGGGTAGGACTGTTCTGCTGGTAGAATTGTTATAAACCAGATGGCATTCAGGGCCTGGCTCTAAAGCACCTCCTGAGGGCTTTAATCGAAGGGTCATTCTGATAACAAGCTGTAGCAAATACACAGGCTACCAATGCTTTGGTAAGAGTAGTGCCAAATTATAGCTTAAAGTTGGTGCTTGCATTGCTTTGCAGTTCATTTGCAGGAGTGATTTTACAGTCTCTGCACCCTGTTATTGGTCATTAGTCACTCTCACTGCTTCACATTGTATTTTCGTGTTGTTTTAGCAGATCAGTTGCATCCACTGGCTCGCCAAAACTCACTTTACCTGATTAAAATCTTGAGAGCTTTCACTGTTTGAATGAGATTTGGATGTTATTCAACAGTGAAATAATGTTGATGGTCAACAAAAGGCATATAAATAAAGTTGTGTTACTCAATAGGTCAACTGATGTTTAGGTGGATTCCAAATAAACTTCTGCTAAAGGCTGATCTAAGGATGAAAGTATGATATCAGTGTTATATAATATAATATATAATCATTCACAGATCATTTCTGTCACCACTTCAAAGGGCACCGCAGTATGTTTCCATTTGAGAAAGTGATATTAAGAGCTATATGTGGCAACAAAACGCTGGTACATTTTATGGGATCCCACAAGATGACAGCCAATATTGTTAACATTATTATATGCTATCAGCTGAGGTCCCTGAACGAGGGAATATTAATTCCAGGAGTTGAATTTTTTATTACACAACTATTCTGGGACTGGAAAAAACTCTTTTAAACTTGCTGATTTATTGCTGAAAAGAAAGTTGGGATTTGAATATGATAATTCATTGTGTCACAATTCAGCACCACACAATGCAAACTAAGCACCACTGGATGGTTGAACACTGTGATCGGCCTCTTTTTCTCGCTTTCTCACATACACACACACACACACACACACACACACACACACACACACACACACACACACACACACCACACTCATATATAAATATGCAGTTCAGATTGTGTGAGAGTAAAAGAGCTGGAAAGATTGACCAGGGATTTCTCATTAGGATCAGACTGCCCCAATTCCACAAGCACAAGGACTGGCTTTGTTGAAGACCAACAAAGGAATTACAGCCACTTACAAACCAGAAACCCTCTCTCACACGCTCACACACACGCACTTCGACACACACAGAAAGCATAATAAGAGCTCCCTTTTTTCTACTACTCACACTGACAGAAAAACTCTTGCAAACACCCACACATGTGCACACAAAGACATGGTGAGTGCGGGAGAGAGAATGATTGAGGGAGTTACGAAGTGGCTGAGAGGGCAAGAGAGAGAACGTGTCAAATACATAGTGGACATGGATATCATCAGAGCTGGATAAAGATTCATTACTCCGAGCCACCTTGACAGCCTCCCTCCCTCCACTTCTCCTTTTTCCTGCAGCAGTAATGCCATCCAGCCTTATTAAATGACCTAGTGTGAAAGGAGCAACAGAAAAGAATTAGCACGGCCTGTTCATCTTCATCTCCTGCTCTGTCTTTGTCCTCTCCCGTTCATTTATTTGCCAATTCAGAAATAGGCTGGGGCTGGGCTATAATAATATTACCAAATTAGGTAACATGACGATGTGTGAATAACATTATCTAAAGAATAAGGAAAGACAAAGGTAAAGTAATAAAACCATTAGTTAATTGGCTGTTTCATCAACAACATGCCAGGCATATAAATAGTTGCCGATTCCTTTTTTTCTCCTCTTTTCTGTTTTATATAATTTGGGTTTTGAACTGCTAGTTGCACCACGTGCAATTAAAGTATCTTAAGTTCTGGGAACTTCCGAGAGAGACGGGTTAAAGCAGTATTTGAACATTATGATATATTACTTATTTGCTTGCTTGCCAAGAATTTGATGAGAAGATGTGTGCCATTCTCATGCCTGTACATTAAATTTAGAATCAAAGCTAGGAGCCAGGCTAACTTAATTTAACAACTTGAAATGGAGGGAACAGTTTGCTTGGCTATTAGACCTAAAATATATTTATAAGCTGTGTAAAAATTAATAATCAGTCCAACATGTCTGTGCGTTAATTACTTAGTAGAATATTAGCGACATATTAGCCAGTACAATGTAAAACCACAGATTATTGGTTTCGCATTTCTGGTTGCGTGCATAAAACACAGAAGACACAAAAATTTAATTATCGAGTATTTGATGTGTTGTTCTCGAAGCTGTCATGTGAATGTTGGTTATGCAAGATATCCTTTCATTATGTATTGTGAAGCATAGCATTCGTTTAAGCAGGCCACTACTTCAAGCTCAAATGTAATTCCAGGGCATCAGTTGATCTTGATGCAAGCCCGCCTCAGTTGATGTTTCAGATGATACCAACATATCCACCTAGCAAATCTCTTAAATGGCACGCATACATGCTTTAGTCTGCCTACGGTTGCTGCACATCTGCAAACCATTATGCAACCCACCTCCACCCCAGCTCCTCTTTTTTATGTGGTGTCTGACTTCACTGTCACTGATGTCGTCGGAGCAACATTCTGTTTACAATGCTTGGTTTGGGGTGCTGGTGCATCCAATGGATGTCACATTGGAGATTAAGCTTTTTTGAGCTTTGATAATCAGCAGCTGCAGCCCTTACGATGATAAATATTGGAAAAAGAATTTCACACAGTATTAAAATGATGTTTTTATCCTTCTTCCTCTTTCTTTCTCAGAGGGATGGCCCACTCTCTCTCTGATCTGTCCCATTCAGAAAGACAAGCGCTGAGCCCGAGAGGCTTGTTCATCCCTTCCTCCACTCATGTGTTGACTGCTTTTCTTTTCTGACCTAGATCTACAGTTTCTCGCTCTATCTACCTCCCTCTGTTTTATCCCTGTGGCTCTCTCTCTCTCATTATCTTACCCGCTTAACTTCTCACAATCTCCTCTTTATGCCTTTCATTATTTTTCACTTCCTTCCTGTAAATTTGTCGCTTATTTTTCCTTTGTATGTTTCTTGGATTTTGTTCTCTTTCATGCCTCACAGCTCAGCCTAGTGACCTATGAAAAGCAGGTTGAATATGAGCATGACTGAGCTGAACGGTAATGGGAACAAAATATCATTCAGTTTTGAATCTGACAGGAAAATATGACAAGAGCAGAACCTTGCTAATGCATATAGAACCTTCTTCAAACCACAGGAGGTAGTTCACTGAGGTGGGCCTGGGTGTGCATGTAAAATGAGGATATACCGCTGCTTCTGCACACAAACACTTTCATCTAGTTGATCTATTCAGTCATAATACAGAGAATACTGGATAATGAACTTAAACTGAATACATTATTCATCTAAATTAGACAGGAAAGTATCTTTACTTTGCTCAGTATGTCCATAACACATTTTTCTTCCTTTTTCAATCCTGTGGAGCTATTTTGACCACATATGAAAGCAAAACATCTGTCACTCACACACAAATCCACATGGAGCTGTGATGCCGCTAGGCCAGGTGTGTTTGAGCGATAACAGCCTAAATCGACTACGTTTATTCCGCTTGGATGACCGCGCTGTGATGGAGACAGCAAACTGATACCAAACTGATCTCCAATCAGCCTTTAGGTGGTCACATGATGAAGGACTTGGCATCATCCCTCCAGGTCAGTAGTTGATGAACTATTGTATAAGCTGGAAATTCAAAATGGGGTGACTGTTCTTTTTGACGGATCGACCAAACAAACTGAGGGAATAATTTTTAAAATCAAAGCCTCTTACTCTTAATTTGTGTCAATTTGTAAAACTGTTTGTCATCTCCTATGACAGCAGCACAGATCATGATTCATTTTGGCGAAAAAGTTGGAAAATGCCTCTAGAACAACTGAGAGACGAGGTAAATTTAAGTAAATTATGCTGCAAACAATAATGATTTTTCAAATGATTGATTTGGCTTTTTTTTTTAAATGCCAACCACAACAACTGCAGCCCAAGACTAAACTAAACATGCTTACTCAGACTAGGAAAATTCTTTGTTAACTCATCCATCCCTCCATCCATCCCTCCCTTCAACCATCTTCTTCCATTCGTAGTGGAAAATGCACCTCATAAGGAAAAGCTTCTTGTTTTTCAGCAACTTGGTTTTCAATATCAGGACTAGTATAATCCGGTGTACATAAAAGCATCTTATCCTTATATGTTTTAGCATCTTTACTTAACAACACTGTTATTTTCTTTAATGTGAATTTTTCAAATTTAATCTGTTGTCCCAAATAGACAAGACGCAACCACATAACTAAAAAACTCATAAAACATAAAACAGTGCAGTACTTAAAACTCCATCAGCATGACATTATGAACCACATCAGTATGTCAAATACAATACATACACGACAATTACTGGTGGTAAACGGTGATGCTGACTTAGCCCAGGCAGGTTTAAGCACTCCAAAAGATCCTCCCATGTTTCTGGGAATGAAATTCCACTTCCACTACTTTACCTGAGAACACTCTTTGTCTGTGTCCTAATTTTTTGTAGCTGCTGAGAATTATAATGGACTGATTTGGCTAACCATTCACCATGCTGTCTTTAAGTTCATACTGTCACAAAAAAGGAAAAAACTCCCAACCAATCATACGTCTGATAACTCATCGCTTTCTCATCTCTTGGGCTTTATTTTCCATGTTCATGTGCAGCACCGGGGAGGCGTCAGCCTGACAGAGCACACCAATTCCAGTAATTATCATCAACACATAATTATAATTACTTACTGCTGCCAAGTAATGGTAAAACGTAGTGAAGGACTTGCAGCGTATGGAGAAAGATCTTATGTGTATGTTTGTGTGTTAGGATTCTCTTTATATTTTTTTGCTGTTATAAGTAGCTGAATGTTGACAAGCACAAATGCAGATACTGCAAAAGGAAGTATTTCTTCACCGGTTTTAGTTTGCAGCCTCAGCGAGGGGACACAAACCTGCTAGCTAATGCCAAAACACAGCCCGATACTGAATCTTGTGATACCCAAGACATGTGCGTTTGAGACTGTGTGTGCACGTGTATATTTTATTTCTTTGTGTGTGCATCTCTGCCCTTGCCAAGTCAATCACACAGACGAGACTCACACACACACACACACACACACACATACACAAACACCTCTACAACTCAGGACACATTTACTATGCAGGACACTTCCTGTCGTAGCCTAGCAACGGTCTAAGTTGGCACGAATAAAGTGAACACGATACTAAAATATACGGAGACACTCGCATGCTCAAATACAAAGACACAAAGGGAGACGACAAAGGATAAGTATCTTTAGTCCTGTTCCGGGAGATTGTTTTTTTAGAAGAAGAGTTCAGGTGGGATAAAGCGTGAGGGAGAGAGAGTGGAAGAGGACGTGCTGAAGACACGTTCGGTGAGAGAGCGACATTTCATGCTGCCTCTGTCCCTGTGGCCAAGCTGCAAGGTCAGGAGAAGGCATCCAGATTTTCTTTTTGATGACAAAATGAGCTACCGGTATGTGATATTTTTAAAAAATAAGGCTATATTTTTCCAAATGATTATTATTTAACATTTATATTAATACTTTCAATGCAGTTGCAAACTTTCATTTATTTCAGAAAAAATAAAAATCAACTTGGACACTTGACAGCTACTTAAGGAGGCTGTTGGCACGTTTAATATTGTGACTATAGAGTGTAGCCTTTGGATGTGAAAAGTGAAGCCAATATTCCTTAAAGCTCCATTCCTTCTGGTTGCAAAAAGAAATCCACTTGTGCAGATGTTTTCTGAATGAGAGCATGAAAAAACAACCGTCCTGTTCACGCCATCTATGACCCGAGAAAACAGTTTTCTAATGAGCTTACAGTACGGACCAAACTGCTAGTTCAAATTTTTAATGAATACAAAACTGTTTATTTTGTATACTTTGGTCCTGTGTACACTAAAACCACATAGGAACAGACAGTTAGTGACCATCCAGCAACCACGGGTCAGAGGGAAAAATGTGTATTTTCTGAGTGGTTGCTGGAGGTTGCTGTCTGTCGCTGGGTGAAATTGGTAAAAGAAAAAAGGTGCTAGATGAAAAAGTTTGCTTGAAAGACATTAACTTCTCTGCAAACATTCATCATCTGAGTCTTCACTTCCTCTTTAACTTGAAAAATGCAATGCAAACAAGAAATGGAGAATGTTCACCTTCAAAGTAAAACTTATGCCTTACCACTGCATTGCCCACATTTCAAAAACCTTTACTTGGAAGACAAACTGTCTCTGTTTTTGTCCTGCATTACACTTTTCACAGTTTCACTACAGGTTGGTGGGTAGTTTGAGAGCATTGACATTACAGATAACCACAGCAACCTTCCAGGAACCAAAGATTTCCCAAAGAAGTTTTATGTGCAGCACCATGTACCTCTTTGTGATCAATTCCACAACAGCGAATGCAATCAACCTCCAAAACCCCCCAGCCAACCACTCACAGAATATACATATTTCAACCAGTGGTTACCAGATGGATATTAACTAATCTTTATGCCTGTTTTGTTTGTTTTTTACTTTGCTCACTGATATTTCACACAACTTAACACATTTTTTGAAAGACTGAGTAATGAAAGGTGAGGCCGCCATGGTTCTACAACCTGGATCTGTCATTTTCTTCCAAGGTATATAAATAAGTAAACATTCTGCATATGCTAAAGTATTCGAATGCATGCACACTAAACAGGAAACAGACTGCCAGATTGTGTTGCCGTCTCTTTGTAACAAGGAAATGGGTCAGGCCATAATCCTAATCTGTGCCATTATAGTAATCCACACAAATAAACACAGACTTTAGGAATTGCTTCAGCTTCAGCTATGCATTGTGTCATAGCGCAGGGCTTGTTTGCATAGTAACAGCATCTTAGGGGAGAAGGTCTGAATGGTGTGCACCAGGACTATCACCGTGTGCATGTTTTTTTGTGCTTGTTTTGTCTGACGTAGTGGTGCCCCCCACTTCACACGCACACACACACACACACGCACACACACACACACATACCAAAGTGAGGCAGTCTCAGGGTTGAAGGATTTCAGATAACCAGTGTTTCAGTCTGTACCTCTATATTAACGCCCACCGGTTTTATTACAAACCCATCCTGTTCAGCAGAAGGTGCTGGAGCTATGAGGCAGACTAAAAGCCACTTTTGGCTAACGAACACTACAAACACAGTTCTGCTGGAAGGCTCCCAAAGAAATAAAGGGGCAATACTCCCAGACACACCTCATTGCAGTTCAAACACCTGCAATCATTCCGCATTCACACGTGATCACACAGAAACACACACACAGAAGCATCTCGCATACACACAACGCGCAGAAGACGGTGTCGTGAAATCAGTGAGGCAGTAAATAAAAGTGACAAAGGCCTCCATTCCAATCTACTCCTGCACTAGCCAGGAAATACAGAAGCACCCCGAGGCTGTGCTCACGCTCAGGCATGAGAAAGAAAAAGAGGAAGACAGATTGAGATGAAAGAAGATTTAAAGAGAAGCCATAACAAGAGCCAGCAAATGTGAGGAAAACATACACCAGCACAGATTTTGTAGAGAACAATTATTAAAGGAACTAAGGTGAAGGTGATGAGGGAAAAGAAAGATGAGCGCAACGATCTGTAGAATAGTTTAGAAGCTATTATTGATGGGTGGTGGAATACAGCTAATTTGAATTTTGCGTTAGAAATCCTGCAAGTGTTGATTTCATTCTGAATGAACCACTGTTAACATCTAAAGCCTACTGAAGCAATAATTTATCAGTAGTCTGAAATATAGCCGCTTATTAACCTGCCTGCTCACAGTACAGCCAGCTAATTAACAAGCTAGTAGAAACAAACACACAAAAAACAACCTAATCTGGGTTCAGGGAAAGGATTCATACTGCCTCATAATGACAAATACAATCACACTAAATAGTTTCAAATGATCGCAAACATATCTGACACTGCCTATGACCTGTGAGTGTGTATATTTATTTTGGTATCTGTGAATACATGTCAGAAAATAGTCAAAGCTTAGCCTTATCATAATACCTGCTTTGATGTGACGAACTAGGTAAACACTAACAGAATAACCTGTTACTGGAGCTTGTTTATGGTAGACAGACTCAAATTGACTGAAACACAATCTCCCACATACACAAATGTAATGTACACAAATGCTTTATTTAGCTTTCTGTTGTTAAAATCCAACCAAATAACTGCTTGACCTTGTCTCTGAAACGGATCTAAAACGATCCGATCTTAATCAAACATGAATTCATTGATCCATTTGCTCATTACTTTGACCTTATCTCTCATTTCAAATAAAACTGCTGAAATTTTTTTACATTTGGAAGGAAACACTTCTCCCTCTAAATGCAACTGCTGTCAAACAGGCAAGAAAAGAGAGAGTAAGTGATTCGCAATGTGCCCAAGCGAGGGAGAAGGGCTGCTGTGAAGAGGAAAAGCGGCAGGTTCAGCACTTCGGCATCACGCTCCAGCAGCTCTGGAGGTCAAACGAACAGCCAAGCTGATTTACTGTGCAGGATGAAGGTGAAAGAGAGATAGGAAGAAACAGATGAGCGAAGGTATGGAGGACAGAACACATGAAGAGAAAAAGCATTTTAGATGAAAAGCAGTTAGAGTGGAAAAACAAAGAAAATGCAGCTAAAGGCCATAAAAAGGAGAAGACACAGCAAATGAAGGATAATACAGAGTGAGGGCTGGTATAGCTTATTGAATTACCTATTGATGAACATTTCAAGTGGCGAAAAAGTTGTTTTAAGCTCAATGACAGTATCAGTGAAAAAGAGGCTGCTCTATAACTGGGAAATATACAGTAGAAAGAGACAGACTGGGAAAGAAAAGCAAAGACAGAACGAGAGATTGTTATTGACATCAGCTATGGCTAATTGACTCTGGTCTGGGCGGCAGGAGTGCATTGTGGGTAAGTGGGACATGTGGCCTTGGGGAAGATAGAGAGAGGATGTAGGCTAATGAAAACACTGCCAGGTGTGAGTTTGTGTGTGCGTGAGTGTATCTCTGTATATGGTAAAAACAAGCACATCTGCTGGCCCCACAGTAACATCCACCTCAGTCACGGTTCACAGTTCATTCATAATGACTCCAGAGACTGAAGCACGTGTGTGTGTGTGTGTGTGTGAGAGTGTGTGTGTGGAAAAACAGCAGAAATTACAGTAAAACAGTTATATTAAAACAGAGTGACAATGGAAACCACAACAACACCACCACCAGGGACATGTGTTATATATGGCAACAGGCAGACACAAACACACACATATTCAAGTAGTGTACACAAAAAAAAAACAAATTACACCTGAGCTGCATGTGCTTCCAGCTGCGACCCTCTGCGAGCAGTATGGACACTAATCCTGCCATTCAGCACGACATTCTTTTACATTTACTCTGTAGTTGCACATGTCAGCCTGTTATCACACTACCAGCAGCTTATAAAACATGACTGTAGCCTATACATCTTTTAGGGGAGTCAGAGAATGATTATAATTTCTCATTACCACTGTGCTTATGGTGGATGTTAAATCTATGAACATCTACAGTGTGATTTGCAAAAGAATTACATTTATACACAAATAAAACACTCACATTACAAAAATATTGTATTATACTAAGCTGCCTGGCATCTAGTCAAACTAGAACATGTCACGGTAAAGTGTAATTATTGATCAATCATTCAGTTTTTACATATTCCTTTAGATAAAATAAAATGAATTAAAATCTTGTAAGAATACACTGTCACAATGGTGAAAACAAACATGGAAATAGGTTTTCCTGATTCAGCAACAAGGCTGGTTCCAGCTTCTTAAAGGGGATTTGTGCTTTTTCTTAGTTTTTATGATTTGGGCTTGGCAAAGCAAGCTCTAGACATTATCTTGAGCTCTCTGACGTTACTTACCATTATACCCCAAAACCAAAAAAAATCACCATTTGCAGAATGTGGAAAATAAAAAGACAAAATAAAAAAAGGCCATATATTTTAGACTTCATTCTATCTCCAACCGCGCCAGTGAAAGTGTTTTCGATGTGACTAGTATTAGAAGGAAATCCATAAATCTTCAATTAACCCAAATATTTGGCATTCAAATTACAAACCTGTTAACTTCACAATCAATACTTGATAGTTAACCTTTGTTAAAAATCAACTGAAATGGAGCGGAAGGCACGTTCCTCACAACACGTAATGCCAACCACTCATATGTCGTGTTGCCAATTTTAGCACGATCCAAGAATGACTAGTTTCAAAGAGATACAAACTGTATATGTGTATATGCTTGCTTTTGCTTGATCTTCTTTCCTGCTGTGAAACACTAGCTGGCGGAGTTTAGAACATCAAACAAGAGGAGTAAATGAAGTCACTCTATCTATCATACTGTTTTGAAGTCTTTTATGCCAGACTTTCTTACTTCATGCTGCTTCTCTGAGATATGTGTGTTCGTGTGTTCCGTGTCTGCGTGTGTGTGTGTTAAAAAGGAGTCTGTGGCAAGCGTGCAGAGGGAAAAATCTCCCATGGTCCTTTGCTGCGTGACTTCCAGCAGATAAGGAAGATAAAAAAGAAACACCTTTGAAGTTTTATTCAGTTCCTTAAGAGGGCAGGGAGGGAGGAGGAGGAGGAGAAGAACCGGGGAGGGGAGCAAGACAGGCAGAGCACTGCAGGTAAAAAAACAACAACAACAAAAAAACACAACAAAAACAAAAACACAACTATGGACAGAGGAGGAGGGAGAGAGAAAGTGATTAATCCTAATCTACGTTCTTTTTGTCTCTTTACATGCCAAGATAACAAGATTAGCTGTGAAGACTTCACTGATGTCTGACCTGAATCTGTGCATCATTTTCAGGATAAGTGAAACCCATGACATTTTCAGAAGAATACACACGACCTTGACTGCTGAACACATGAAAGGAGCATACACAGTGACAAGAGGAAATGTCAGACACTGCACGATCCTTGTATACACATTGATTTAGACACACGTACACCAGTGCAATAACCGGAAACCATGCAGGTGCTCTCTTTACAGCATCACTGTCACAGTGGGTGAGCATACACTAGAAAAGCCCACACGGCCCAGGTCCTCAACTGTCACGTCTTCTTCACTGTGTGTGTGTGTGTCTTTCAGACTGACTAGTGAATATTTAAAGAGGGTGCAGTAAGCAGCAGCAGCAGCAGCAGCAGAGTGGATGTGTTCTGCCACCAGAGAGAAAAAGACTGGTCGCCTTCTTTCCACTTATTTTTACTGCTTCCTCACTGTGTGAAGACAGCAAAGTCACAGAGAGGGGAGGGGCCGATATGTGCAAACAACACACACACAAACACACGCAAAAGTATAAAATGGTTTATTGCTGTGAAGGCCAAGGAGACAGTTGATGAGATGATGTATATGGGTGTCACACATCCATCCATGTGTGTGAATGCGTGTATCAGTTTGCACTCCTGTGACCATGATATGATTAGTTGCCATCTCTAGTTGTCTTTTTGCCCATCAAGCTGAAAAATCACTTCTCCCACGGGAATGGCAAGAAACTGTGATTAATCAATTAGCAGATCAATAACCCTGTCAGTCAATAAGGCAACCTGTCAGTTTCTTCCTATGTCCTATAGTGCCAAAAGAGGTGAGGAGTCTTTCCTCATTTGGAGAAGTACAGCTGACATAAAATATTCACAGGCATCAGGAAGAAAGGAAGGAAGACGGACATAACAGAAGTATTATAAGTATAACAAGAGAGTGAGTGGAGGTGATGGCTAAATAAAGGGAATAAAAGTGGGGAATACAGATGAGGCACAGGGACAACAGTGAAATCTAAAGGAGGAAGCCGAGAGAGTGGAAGATGAAGAGAGAGGGAAGTGGAGAGAGAAGGTATTTAATTATTCAGCATTACCCATGTTCTCTATTTATGGCCCTTTTAAACCTGGCAGTAGAAGCTATATATATATATGCACATACTGTAGGCACACTGTCCCCCCTTAAGTAGAGTTCACTGGGGATGTTTCAATACAGAAAACAGAGGAAACAAAAGAATGAACGTGATTATATATTGATAAGAGAAATCCACAAAAGCAAAAGGATGAAAAGTAAGAGGATGTGCAGGCAGAGGAGGAAGAACTAGCAACATAACCACCATGGATCTCTCATGTGAGAGGAGTGAAGGCAGGGTAAAATTATTTTCTATCATTGGCTACGTCTCTGAACTATTTCTGCTGTCAAAGAAACTACAACAAAAATGATAATGTGGATAGATAGTTTTTTATTGTGATAAGATTTTAGGCATATATATAAGAAGGAAAGGAGTGAAAGAGAGATGGTGGAAAGAGAACTGAGAGCCAGATCTGTATCATTTAACTAGATGGAGTAATGGAATTGCTGATAAACCTGTTATCACTTGCTCACAGGCACACAAACGTGGAACTATGTGGCACATTAGTGCCCTTCTTTAACCAATAATATAAAACAATGCTGCTATCACACACAAATGGATGCACAAAACCATGCATGCATAGTAAACCTATAGCTTCACTATACACATAGTTCACCGAGTGCAATTTACTACAGCAGAATAAGGCAAACTCATTTTGTGTTTTTCCTGCTGTAGGAATAGAATTGAGAAAACACTCTTTTTTTTTTAAACTTTTTCTTATAATCTTTCTATTCAGTTAAAGTGTAGATGTAAAAATGCCTTAAACTTATTAAAAAATGAAAACTTATTAAAGTTTTAATAACCTCAAAGCTAGCTTTAATTTTTTTTTCATCCATATGATTTTTTTTTACTTGTTATTTATGGTTTATTTGAAACTGTAGCACACCACAAATCAAGGCATAACTTGTTAACTTGTTAACTTGTGATCACATAAACATCAGAAAAACTGGCCTCTGAGCAACGTCAATCTATTTTGGGAATCAAAACAAAGAGTCAAATCATTTTTGCAGTCTGTCTCACTCTTATCTCCTTCTGCTCTTTTCATCTGAGCGAAAAAAGGCAAACTGCACAGCACGCTGACAAGGATTCACTGATGCAGAACAGAGATACCACAGCTCTAAAGAATGATATTGTCCTGTGTTATTTTTCTCATATAACAAGTGTTTAAAATGATTCAGAACGAGCCAGAGCAATTCCACTTCACTAATACCCGCCAGGCTGAAGGTCAGTTTATCATCTCAGTGAGTCAGAGGTTCACCTGCTCAAAAAACGTTGATCCTCTTCAGGCAGCCTGCCTGAAAGAGGAACCTCAGCTGTGTGAGAAATTTAAAATAGATGACATTTTTGCTCAAGTGACTCTGCTGCTTATCTCTGTGTCTGAGACTGATCTTTCCTAGTTTAAGCTGTATTTATAGAGCACTGAACAGGATGATATTTGAAGTTGAATCTTTTTTTCTGCTATGTTTGTCCCTTTCATACAGCTATTATGACAGATAGGCCTTCATTTTTTTTCATTAAAATTAAACTGGCAGTCCAAAATCTAAATATATGAGGATTCATATCACATATGAAAAAAGAAACCGGAAAACCCAACAGCCAATTACCATTCTGAGAAGAGAAACAACACTTCAAACCTCATTATCATCCTAAATTTGATCCCATTGTTACAGTTTTCAACACGCAGCACAGTTTGCTTTGTAAGCATTTCCAGGCACATACTTGTACCACCAAGAGTAACCATTATTCTCAAGCCATTTGTCATTAAATTTGCATTCCCCCACTTCCATACAGTAACAAAGAGGAATGACTAGCAAGCCCTTTTTCCTAATCATCATATTCCAGTCTGGCACTGAGCCTATGATTCTTTTTTTTAGCCACAAAAATAAGCTAATTTATCAAATCAGTTTAATTGTTAAATAAATACGGGTGAGTGGGACTGTAAAGTATAGCCTTAACAAAGCACTCACATTGTGTGAGGTAAATGTGTATCAGAGGGGAGAAAGCGGCATGTGTGTGTGTGTGTCATGGAAAATTTCTTGGTCAAGTGACTGAAAAAGTTTAAGACCAACCTGGGCCTGAAGTTTCAAACAATATTTTTTATTATTATTATTTATTTATTTGTAGACTAAAAAAATAAAGATTCTACTGGTTATTATTATTTCTATGTTTTTCGTCCTTTCTGGATCTTACAAACAACCACACACACACATATTTTTAGAAGTGTGGATAAGTATGTCTGACCTTTGTCTGACCTTTCATTTGGTTAAATAGGCTCCTCTCCATCACCACCTGACCGTAAGTCTCTGGTTCATTAGACACATCCTCAAGCATGCAAAATACATGCACTGAAGGCTTTCAGAGTCAGAGGCTGTCCACATATTTTATCGGTCCATATATTTAAACATATTTATTCCAACTAGGGGTCATTAAACAGAGTGACACAGGCTGCTTCCCTATCCTGCAGAGAGGCAAAATAAAGCAGCAGAATCAGGAAAAGGAAGCAAGGAACAGAGAACGACAGGCTGTCATGAAGAGAAGAGGAAGCTCAGACAGTGACATGGACTGAGAGATTCTGTTTAAATAACTGTGGGAAACAGCTGAGCCCATCTGACAACAAAAAGCACAAACCACAGTGATGTCACAAATGCAGACCGACTTAGCACGAGTACTTCCTGTGTCCCAGAAAAACCTCAAAAGGTTAAAGCATTGCTGAGATAAGAGAGGTCTAAAAACAGTAAAGAGAGTAAAGTGTTATTTAAAGGGACAAGAAAAATTAGCAGGTTATCGTACTTTTACACATCTACAGTTTCACCACAGCTGTGGGGTTTCTTTTATCTCCTGTATTATTTCCTATGCTCCTTCATTTACATTGTCTTTCTTTGTTTCACGTGGGCTACTTGCAGAGGCTAAATAAAAAACTGATAAGAATGAGGAGCATGCTATCAGAACGACATTCTTAGTGTATATAAGTCTCACCTTGTACACCTGCCCATATGTGCCATTTCCCACCAGCTCAACCAGCTCAAAGATGCCGACGGGATCCTGTAAATTCAAAGAAAAGACAGTGGAATGGTTAGAATACAGACACTCACCTCTACATAACCTTAAAACAAACTCAGATTGTTTGAATGCAATAAGGTATGGCATATGTTTGCACAGAAAAGCCTTCAGCTGGTCTAAGTCTTAGGTACAGGAAGAGACAGCTTCACAGCTGCCAGATGAATTGTCTAGAAATTTTAATCAGATGGTGATCAGAGATGAGTCTAAAGAGAAGCAAATGAGCAGTGATATGGGGGTTTAAGTAACTTTACATCCAGCGCCATCATCAAAAAAAGGATTACATTCCCTCCAGCCTTAGCTTCATCTTATGTTTATTGCTCAGTGATAAATGTTAGCATGTTAACAGACAAATTATATCTACTTAACATCAACATACTGTAATTCTGAGCATGCTAGCATGTTGATGTTGCATGCAGCGTTGAGTCTTTTAATCCATATTACAACAGTGGGCATGTATTCTAAACAGTGCAGGTAGTTTAAATGAGCAGTAATGTCTCAGTAAAGCTCCCAGAGTGTTGATACACTATTCTGAAATGCAGTGCTGGATTGCTTTAGGCATGCATCCAGACTAGCTAATAATTTAAGCCCACGGTCGCTAGGTTGCCAACACAACTCAACGCATCTTTGAAAAGGAGCAGCTTGAACTGAGCATAAAACCCACTGACCCTGTGCACACACACACACACACACACACACACACACACCTCCCCCTTCCTTTCTGCTGCACGTTGCTACGGCATTCCAACAATAGCTGGCATTTACCCTCTCCTTCCTTCTCTCTCTCTTTCTTTCTCCCTGTCTCTTTCACACTCTCTCTGCTCCTCCAGCTTCTGTTTTCCAACCAGCTGAAGTCCATCTATGTCTGTCTCACTCTTTTATCTGCACTTTGCTCTCATTCCAACAGTGAATGAGGTTCAGAGTTCCAGAAACACTGAGGTCCTTTTACCAGCTTTACCAGCTTTTCTCCCCGCCGCTGTCATTCACAAGTTTGATAAATGTGGCCATCATTCATCAATACATCAACTGTCCTCAACCAGAACGCTGGAGCTATTCTTGAGGTTTTATTCACTCGACATGTTCATGATGACAACACAATAAAGCATGTAATCTTACAATGATAGTTCAGACTTTTGGAAATGTCATTACCAGCTCACTGGAATGTGGATTACAGTATGTTACAGCCAACTCTACTGGGTATTCAAATAAATCTTTGATCCGTTTTTTATATTCCATTCTTCTTTTAGAGCAAAAGAAGATGTTTAAAAATGTGAACTGGGGGCAAAGCTAAAGGCTTATTTCATTGCTGATTCACCAAAAATAAACTGCACTATTATGTAGATCTACACTGGGACTCATACAAACCTAAAGAACAGAGAGTTTTACACAATACTCCTTTCTCACAGACAATTCCCCTCTCAATAATACATCTTTTTTTTTATTTCTATTCTGAACAGCCACACATGTATTCTATTTGCATCCTTGTCCCTCTTTTCTAACCTTTTCACTTTCCTCCCGTCTTGCATTCGCAGTTCATCTATTTTTTTTTTTATCACGTACTTTCTCTTTCTCACTGTTTGCACTTCCCATTCATATCATGTCTGTGAATTTTCAATTGAACTTGCAGCATGCCAGCAACTTTGCTGGCATGACACGTGCGCTACCACAGTGCTAGTGAACCACATACCACAGATGAAAAAAGATTTTCCTCTGATGTTAAACAGGTAACGCTATAGCCTATTTTAAGGGGTTTGCATAAATGTTAAGACTTCTAAAATGCATTTTCTCCTTCTTCTGTTCTTCTGTCTCAACTTCCCCCTCTTCCTTCTCAGTGTCTCTGCCTTTCCCCATCCCTCCCTTTGTCTCTCTCACTCTGTCTCCATATGTTTGTTTCTGTTGGTCTCAGCAGACCTGTCAACCTGTCAGCTGTTTCTGAAGACAGGGCCTTGCGCTTTTCTTGTTCCCTTCTTCCTGTTTTCTGTCGTTTTTCACCCCTCCGTTGTGTTCTGCAGACGCCAGCACACACATGCGCTTTTCCTCGTACACAAACGCACGCGCACACATCGCAAAACTCATTCTCTCACTTTCTGTCTCAAGTACATCCTCCCGCTGTCTAGCTCTCTCACACTCTCAAAACTACATGCACACAAAAACACACACACTGTGCCAATAACACACTCCTACACAGGGATAGTGTTCAAATGTTCTAACAAGTATGAGTGGGCACAAAATGATGAGTGTATGTCTAAGTAAATGCTTGTGCACGTGAAAGAGAGAAAGTTAGAGAGAGACTGCTAGTTGCTTTTAACAGTGCTAACATGGGCATTCTGAGTGTGCATGTGACCGGTGTTGCCAGCTTATAGAGGTAGATTATTTCACCGTTTACTTTCTTTATCTCTCACTACTTCTGTGTGTGCATCTCCATGTGTGTGCTTGACAGCTGTGTGAATCAACTCTCAGAGCCGCAAACAAAGTTCTGACAGTCTGTCTCGAGATTCATCGAAGGATGCCTTCTCATTTCCTTTTTTGTTTACACACAACAGAAACGTTCACGTGCAAAAAAAAGAAAAGAAAATACATATAGGTACAAAGGCAATGCTTCAGTTCATACATATCTTTAGGCTTACCCACAAAAATATAGTACAATATCATTCATATTTTAGAGGCCACTTGCAGAATCAGCTCTCGGCACGTGGCCACCTCAGACTGCATCTGCGTCTGTGGGTTGGAGTTCCCTGTAACTGAAACAATTCGACCTACTTCCTTGTTTTGTTTTGGGGTTGTTTTTTTTCATTTTGTTTTCCTGCTGAGTCTTTGCCAGGGTCACATGACAGCCATATGACCCCATTGGTGGCCAATTAATCATGCTGTGCGTCTCTATAAAGCTGCTGAATAACAGTACATTAAAAATAGCTTGTGATACATTAAAAAAAGTGCTCAGAGAAAGAAGAATGAGGATCCACCAACAGATGTAAAGACACCCACAGACAACTTTTGAGCAGAGGCTTCTGTCTGATGACGGTGCAGTTTTTTTTCTTACTTAGCTTTATTCCAGTTCAGACGCTTCTCTAAGAATTTTTCAAAGCCACAAAAGAACACGACTTCCTTTATTTTCTATAAGCCGTTGCAACATGATAGAAGCATGACACTGACTGGTCACCGATAACCTTTATTGTACTTCATACAGCTTTTCTAATAAGTTAATGTAGGTAACAGCTAATTGACCAATTGTCAGCGATGACTTTATTGGCCAATAGCTATCTGCAAATCTATCACTATCAGTATTTATAACAGCTGACAAATTAAAATGTAAAAAGTAATGAGCAATTCAATAACTACACATAACAAACGTTACAGAAAAAAAACATATCGGCCGTTATATGTAATAGCAGATTTTTAAAGCACCAAATATCGGTAGCAGTATCAGTCTTAAAAATCCTATATCAGTCAGGCTCTAGTCACAAGTACATTGTATTAACTTTTGGTACAAGGGATGAATACAGTAATGGCTTGTCTCTTTTGCTCCAGACAGAGAATATTGGCCCATGAGCAGCAGAGTCCATTAATAATGGATTTTTAAGAGCAGGCCTGCAGCCCTTGTGAAAGCCACTTTACGACATGTGTGAGGACTTTTACTGACTGCATTCATTCTTTCATTCTACAGCCTAACCTTAATTCTCTCCACTACATTCCTAACTTTAACTCCTATCTAACCAAAAGCTAATCCTAGCTTTAACCTTAAAAATAATGTTAAAACCAGAGCAAATTACTCACATAAAATCGCTATCAGGTGATCTAAGCATGGCTGAATACACATGGAAACATAATCAATCTGATCAGAACAAGTTGCATGCAAAGGCCATAAGAAATGCAGCTGACTCTTAAATATATATTGCTTGCTCGGGCGGATTACAAGGCTGAGAGGTCCATGTGTAAACAAGGTAATTAAAGATTTTCAGTAGAGCTATTAACAACGAATCAACTGTTACTTACAAAGTAGACTCACCCTTCTTGAGAAGTAATGTATCACTCAATGCTTTGTTGCCTGACACATTTTGATGCATTCGAGGTATGTGAATTCCTTTGACAAAACCACACCTCGATGCCATTGTGTAAAGTCTAACCAAAGCCACTTTTACTCTCTAATGCTGTGTCTGTTTGTTCATTGTATCAGCCATATATCAGCTGTGTTATGAATTAAACCAATACTAAATCTAAAGATCACATTGCACTAGAGAGTAGTCACTAAGGTCTTTGTATGAGATTTTACTTAGTTCTGATTCCTCTTATGAGTTCAGCTCCAAACATTAGTATTCATATCAATCACACAACACAGTTACATACTTTAAAAATATGCTCAAGTGACATGTGACTTCAAATTAAAAGTGGAGAGGAAAAATGAAAAATAAAATTAAGACAGAGGCAACACATTTAACACACAAAAACAGCAGTACAATAAGTGAACATTAGAGTCCCGATGAAATTGAAAATAATCACTGCAGATGCTGGAAATCTAATCTATGACAGTACATTTACATGGTGACACAAACAATTATTCTTTCGGTTTAGTGAATCAGTTTGCAGCTACATCCCAATCAGGCTACATTTTACCAGCTATCTTTATCTTTGTGAATGACAGACCAACAGCAGATAGCTTATTCAATGCAAAGTTTAGAGTCATATATTTATAATATAGCAGAGAAAGACAGAAGGTCTATTAAGGTTAAATCATCACATCTGAGAAGATAAGCTATGAGTATTCTGATTAAGATGACGATTTACAAAACCACTTCTCAAATTATTTGTTTAAAAAAAAATTGGCTTATCAGAAAATAACAAATTCTTTCAGGTCTTTTAGCGTATTTTTATTGTACATTCCTGCTGCTAAAAAGTAAGACTTTGAAGTGTCTTTATAGTCATAACAGTCATGATTATTTCAACCAGACCCAGCAGTGAGTTGTGCAAGCTTTGCAACGAAAGCTGAGGAAATAAAATTAAAACTGCACAAATCTCTATTTTCACATAGACAATTGCTAAACTTGTATAACGTTACGCGTAATGTGATGTGGGTCAAACTAACAAACCACATGACTAAGACAACTGGCAGTTGATGTGAATACTATTGATCATCCTGTTGCAATGCTGTGTTTTGAACTTTTGGATTCTGGCAATTATTTGAATCTTTCATGATACAACTGTAAACTAAAAAAAAACCCACATGGCAATACTACTGGCCCAATATACAGCCCACACCCCTATACCGCAAAATTGCTCTAGAAAGTCTTAAGGATTGCGACAAAGAGCTCAAGAGGTTGACTCCAGATGGCCAAAATGTGTATACCATATAAGCTGACAGTACATCCATATTGTGCTTAAAACTTATCAAATAATCCCAATGCACCCTGAGTTACTATAACATGGCTTATGTATAGTTTTGTATCGCACAACAGTACTTTAGCATTATATCACCAGCCTTTATGCAGTAAAAGTTAAACTCAAAATGTTACTTTTTACACTCACCAAGATCAAGATTTTTGCCAAGCTCATATTTACCTATTGTATATCTGTAGTATATCTTTCTGTGCATTAGCCAGTGACCAGGTGAGTGCAGTTAATTTTTGTAGAAAGTGATTTTCAGAGATGTGAGGTGGATTGAATTAGGGACTCTAAGAGGATGATAGGAGTCATGCTGGGGCCAGCTTTGCCTCTTATAAAACCACTTACACTTAACAACACAGCTCAACACTGCTTGTTTTTACAAGGAGATGTCGTTGTAGCCCAATTCCCAGTACATCTCACCCAGACATGTACAGTACATTAGCAGGAGTCCACTTCTAATCACAGATTAACAGGCCACTGAAGAGGGTACACGCTGCAGGGTTTGTTCTGCAATGCAACAGAACCTCTCGCCACCCGATTCTGCCAACTTGCAATCTCACACCTTTCCCTATCCCCATTTGCCCATCACTCCTCCCCTTCTGCATGAATTGCTTTTCTACATCCCTCTGTCATTTCAATACATTTTTCTTTCCTTGCTGCCCTGCACAATGTGAGTGCGACACAATGGAGGGATCACTCCTATTATGGACTTGTCTGCATGCACATGATTCCTTCAAACACTTCAGATCAAGTGTAAGTGTGCACTTGTGCGTCACTGAATGAGAGGGGTGAAAAAGGAAGCTAGTATGTGGTGCAGTGCATACTTTCAAACATGCTGGAATAGAACGCATTCGATATGTTGCACTTTGACTGTTTTAAGTCATGGAACTGGAGCTCTTGATGTTTTTCATGATGTTTGCCATGCATAATGCAAACCAGGAGTTTACAAACTCACGGAGGACATCAAGGTGGCTACGTGCATCTTTTTTATACAGTCTACATTTGGTTTTTGTCAAGCACTTCTAAGAAGTCGTTTAGAAAGCAGACAGTGCGGTCAGTGCTTACACACAACAAACTACTCATGTGAGGTTTGCCAAGGAATCCTTTCCTACATCTTTTCTTGGCTCACTTACTTTTTTCCTGAAATGAGCTAGCAAGTTGCAAGAAGCAAAATACCAGCATTTATTAATTTGATATCATAGTTTTATATACTGATTATTACATTTTTAAAGGATTTTAATCATTCATAAACACACACAAAATGTGTAATACATAGTTTACAACACTAAAATAGTTAAAGGCACATAACTGTTTACAACAACTCTTTCAGGTACCATATCAAGTGATGGTTTTTATAGATCTAATAAAGTACAATAATTAAAATGTGCCCATCAATCCTTATAGATGCTTACAAACATATTATGGTATGTTATAAATAATTAATTAACTATAATAATAATAAAAGCTACACTGGAGGGCTTAAATAAGTAAAACATGCATGCAGACCACAACTACTTATACATTTTAATACTTAAGGCAGGGAATTAAAGCTTTAATCTAACTCCATTAGTGACTTGAGGGGGAAAAAATAGGTCAACTAGAAGCAGGCAGGCACAGTGGAAGGGAGGGTGGGAGGGAGAGGGGCATTTCTCAGCAACAGTCTGCCATACAGTATATAGACTATTCATGAATAAGCTCTGTGTAAGCCTTGGGCACTGCTGTGGCCCCGTTACTATGGAGTCCATAGTGAGGGGCAGAGGAATGTGGCCTTACTGGGCAACAGGGATTGAGAGGGAGAGGCTCTAGAGATGGGTCTTTGCCTTGAACTACTTTAGTCACTGGTCACATCTCCACCTTTACCCCGAGCTCAGCCCTCTTGTCATTTTCTTCTTCCCTTCTTGGGTTCTCTCACTGTCTCTCAATGTTCCTGTAAATCTCTCTAAGCTGCCTTCATCTTCAATCCAGCTTTCTCCCTCTGCGTTTTCTCTTAGTCTTTCTCTGACCATCTCACCATCCCTTCATCCTTTCACCTTTTCTCGCTTTCATCTCAGCTTTCACACCTGACTCCCAGCACAGCACATTAGTCTACTGCCAGTATTAGTGTGTGGTGTGTGTGTCTGTGTGTGTATTACTCTGGCTGGACTTCCTGCTGGTTTGCCATCTGTTGCTCTAGTCAGCTGACTAGATGAGCTTGTGCTCCTGACGCCTCTGACCTGTGTGTGTTCGCATCACTTTGCATAAAAACCACTGTCTGTATTTAAAGAATTTTTAAAGTATTCAACCTTGTATGATATTTTTTTATGGTTATTGCGGGTCATGGTAGGATGGGCCAGAGCAGCAACATTTCTGTGAATGCCTCTAGTAAGTCTGGCCTTCCCCACTAAAATAAAACATGATGCATCTATGCAGGTGCCGCAGGGTTGATGTGTCACACCAGCAGATGTTGCAGAGACCTGACAAGGCATATGAAAACAAAGCAAGAGAGGAAAAAATGCAGAGGCAGCAAACATGAAAAACCACTTCTTTTTCCACTTTACTTCCCACTCAATTCTGTCTGTCTCTTGTAAGTGTGTGTGTCTGTGTGATGCTCATTGTGCCTATAAGGAAGCTCTAGTCCTGGAACAGCCCCCCACCCCCCTAACCATACACTCATATAGACTAAAACACAATGCCCCACCATCTTCACCAAGCCCAGTATTTATAAGCCCCCACTCAACCCTCCCCACCTCGTCAGAGCCAGCTGACCTACTTCCTGTCTAGCCAGTCCAGCAGTGGATGACTGTAACTTCATCTTAGACCATGTGTGTGTCTGTCTATGTGTGTGTGCGCGCGTATGTATTGCTCGGGAAGATGGGTATTGTTCGTACATGTTGAATGGACAAACCTTGGTTTGTTTAAGACTTCTCTGGAAATCATTGTTTATTTCAGCTTGTAAAACATGTTGTTCAGGTTGTGTAACTTGATTACGGAGGAAATCACAGAAGACATTCACAACATAATATTACAAGGAAATAGCTGGAGTATAGTGTTGGGGAAAAATATTAAAATAAAAGTTTTGGCTTCCCTTAATGTAGCATTATGGTGGTAGGAAATCTCTATTCTATTTGTTCTGTTCTATTTTGTCCACTTCCATCTTTTGACTCAAGTACTATTTTTATGAAAAATATGAAAACTTTTTTTAGAGCTGCACCACTTCATCAAATGAAATATCTAACATAGGATTCTGCTCTTGCCAAAAACCTTTAAGCCTCTTAGTGTTTTGAAATCATCACTACTTTTAAGATAGTAGTAATCATTTGACAAAATTAAATATTCCGATACTCCTAAATGCACTTCTATGTAAAGGCAAACATGCGCATCTGCACATCAATGTAAGCTGCCTCTAAGTCACAGTGACAGACACTTGAAATCCTGCCTCCTAAAGAATAAGGCATCCATGGCTGAACTCCCACTCGCCTCCTCATTCCTCTTTCAGTGTTTCTCTGTCTGTTTTGTTCTACTCCTCTTCTTCTTTCAGATTTCTCTTTCCATTCTGTCTTTAATAGAGCTCGTCCCGCTGATGAAATTTTGCTAGGCGTAAACCTGAAAAGTAGCACTTATTTTCCTAAACACTTGATTCACAATTCCTTGGAAATGTTATTCTTCTTTCAAGCAGTGCAAGGAGGTGGGCGCAGAGACATAATGCTAGGAGACAGAGCGACTGGCAGAGAGACAGGGAGGTACATTCACTCAGTCAGATAGTCAAGGTGATAGAAAAACAGGTGATGAAATT
The DNA here is from genome assembly GCF_000239375.1 of Pundamilia nyererei. Classification (NCBI taxonomy): domain Eukaryota; kingdom Metazoa; phylum Chordata; class Actinopteri; order Cichliformes; family Cichlidae; genus Pundamilia; species Pundamilia nyererei. The sequence goes on from NW_005187471.1 coordinate 1,324,069, forward strand.
GATAGAAAAGAAATGGAATGGAGGTAGATGGATGAGTTGGTGTTAGTGGAGCAGAAACAAGTAGGCGAGAAACCATGAAGCAAGCAAGAGACCAGCAAAGACAGAACCGGAGACAAAAATGGCATGTGGGCACAAACAGACGACAACTGCGCTGTGTGAGAGAGACAAAGCAAGAGGGATGTGGTTTTGTTTCTCAAAGCGGCAAACGGGTCTTTAGCTGAAGCATCCCTTACTGCTTTATGCAGTTGACTATCAGCTTGGCAGACACCTACACATTAGAAACACACGTACTGCCCAATGAAGTGAAAATACGGGTCTGCACACATAAACACAGGCTGTTTGTGTATGCCTGTCTGTTTGTGTGCACATGTGTGTGTGCGTGTTTGTGTGTATTATGGCTTACAGCACATACTGGATGAACAAAAGAACTGGCTATTGCAGCATGCAAGGCTTCAGTTGTGACTTTGAGTAGGTTACAGTGACTACAGGTAGGTTGGCACACTTGCCTCTCTCTCTTGCACACACACGCACACACACACACTGAGTAAATACCATGATGAACAGCAAGAGAGAGGAAATCTGGATGAATATGAGTTTGACTTAAAAGCAGTTTTTGTCGTGTTCTTACAATACACAAGCCAAGAGAATCAGCAGTGTGTGGTTGAAATAGGTTAAATTCCACTCTGAATCAATTCTGATGAGGCTATAATAGGCTGGCCCACTGAAAGAAGATACACAACACCCCCTATCCAGGTCAGCAAAATCACAGCCTCAACCTCAATTCAGCATCACACACAACACCGACCTTCCTGTAACTGACTTGAATGAAGATAAGCCTTCAGATGTGCGAGCCAGCTGTAATGTTAGTTAATGTCTATATATAATTTGATCTATAATTTGACACACTGTGGCGGCCCGTCTCCCGCACATCCGCCTTTTGCAGCCTCCTCTGCTCTGTGCCGGTTGTTATTCAGGGAGCACTGTCAGGTGCAAGAGAAGGAGGAACGCGCGAGTGCACACATCAATTTTCTTACACACAGACACGCACACACACACTTTTTCTTTTTTTTCTTTAACAGAAATTAAACGTAAATTAATCTTACTCTCAAAGTAGATAGGTCGATTTCGTCCAGGCTCCGTGCTGGAGAGTCACTCGCCATGATGGAGGACACAAAAAAGCGACTGTCTGTTGTCCGATATCCAGAAACGGTCTTAGCTGTCACGACTGTGTGGTCTCCTCTGCTGCTAGGTCTCTACTATTCCCCCTCTCTCTTGCACAGTGATGTGTCAATGGATGAGAAAATAATATCAGTCCCTTTCTCGTCAGCAGCTGGACGCTCCTCGGGCCTGGAGCGCACAGCTAGAGCGCAAACGCGTGGATGATAGAAAGCGATAGCACCGTGTACATCAACACTTGGAAGTCCATGTCTGCGGGATGTAGACCATACAGAGTAAGGTGAAGCAATACGGAGACTGATTTGTTTCTGGTACAGAAGCTGCTGTGACAGCCAGCCAGTAAATATAGAGAAGGAGGGAGGTGGGAGCCGCTTTCCCTCAGCAAACCACGCCTGTTACCGGGCGGGGTTTACTGAGGCAGCGAGGACTTCCAAACTTTTTTCTTCCTCATGTTTAATAGCAATGTCCTTGTACAAAAGAAAAGAAAAGAAAGGAAAAGAAAAGAAACTGAGTGAAGATATACTTTCTGATTTTTGCTTATATTTCCCTGTGTACTTTTGATTAAATAGAACAACTATGTATATTTTCTTTCTTTCTTTATTTTTTTTCAAAAAATCGGTATATTTTAATCACAAGGTATAAGAAGACTAAATGTAACCCGGCACAACACACACACAAACACAGATAATTATTGAATCCATCAAATGTAAACACACACACAGCAAGTGAACTGCTGTCTGTTTATCAGGTTTCCTGTTACCTTGCAACCGCTTTCCCGAAATGCCTGAAGCGTTTTCATAAATCTGTGGAAACATGATAAACAACGAATAACATTCTCATTCCACCAAAGACAATACGAAACCTCTCTGGTCTCTGTATCCAACTCTAGGTTCCCCTGAATTTGCCTGAGGGCAAGCAAGAGACAAGAAAAACACAGTAAATGATTTATTTATTAATCAATTATTAAAAAAACAACGACAACAGCAACGATGCTACTACTACTACTGATAATAATAATAATAATAATAATAATAATAATAATAATTCTTATTATAATTATTATTATTATTTTATTTGTATAGTACTTTTCTACAAAGTGCTTCACAGTGTCAATAGAAGCCACAGATTAAAGTTAAGTATGCCTGTTCAAACATACAGACACATTAATGGACACTAAATCAACAGTACGGTCAGACATTCATTCCAACATACACACTTCCATACACGCAAATAGTTGTAAAGTATAGCCCAAAGCAAAGAGGGAAATTAAGGGAAAGCTTATAAAAATGTGTATTCAGCAGTTGTTTTAAACAAATATCAGAATAGGTCACCTGATAGAGGCTAAGCGAGGCTGTCCCAAAGTGGACTCTGCTGATTCTGTCAAACAAGAACCTTGGATTTTGTTTATCATTATTAACCAAACCAGCAACATAAGATGTGCCAAGATATTTTATGAGTTAGTTTAGTGTGGAGGAAGTAAAAAAGTTTCCAAGTATTTACGTTACAGAACATCGTAAAAATAGCATTGACTTCCATCCAAGTTCAGTCAGTGTAGAGTTTAATATTATTAGCACTAGGCGAGGCAAGCAAAGCAATGCCAGTAGAAAACAGATGGAAACATCAAGACATCAAAACACAAAATTCCACACTGACATACCTGTGAAAGGAACTTCCTTTTCAGGGGTTTTCATCATGCCCTTAACTGAAGAGATTTCTAAGGAAGAAAGTTTATTTGGGTTTGACATGTTTGTTTTTTTTCCATAAAGTGCCAAACAAAAATAAGAACAAGGAAGGAGGGCTGTTTTCAGGAAGAAAAAATGGAAAGTTAATTATTTCCCAGCTGTGTGTTTTTGGCTTTACACAATTAATTTCAAACAGATTTTATTTTAGAGAATGTAGACACTCAAGCAGATCAGAGGTTTTTTGTTTTGGCTTTTCTTGTCACATTTTGGAGTACTGCCACTGAAACCATGCATGACTTCACAACAACCTGTGTCATGTGCTTAAGAGAATTCTTAATGACACATAAACTAAATTCCCGATCAGGTAGCTTTATATCCTTATGTTTCTAAACCAGCAAGCAACTAGGCCATCTCACATGCCATAACATGCAGCCAACGACATTCTACTGAATAAGGCCTCCTGAGTTTTATGGAGTGTCATTTTCCAGAGAAGGGAGGAGCGTTATGTAATCAACTGCCTTCAAATGGAAGGACAAAAAAAAAAACTAAGCCTTTAGCATTCATGCTCTTTATGTTTTGCTGTTTCTTTTATGTTCCTTATGTGCTTCCTATGAAATCCCCTCGTTTGGGTTTGTTAGTACTTCTTTTGCTATAGCAGAGCTGATTGCACACATGTACAAGTGGCCAACGCCCCGGTGATTTTTCACAATAAAAAAAAAACCATTCGTTTAGCATATTATTCTCCACTTTCCACTATATATGTTTGCAATTTGTAATTCTCCATATAAATTTTAATGTTTGGTTCATAGACACAGTGGGTCTTTTATACAACAGTATAGTCTTTCCTACCAGATTCCCAAATAATATAAGATGTCCTTCAGCCTAGCTTTTGCACCCAACTTTTATTCACAAAGTTAATTAAACATATTGATTATTGCAAATGCTGCTGATTTCACTGCTTCATGAGAAAAGAAATACAAGTTTGCTGTTTTCTGGGAGTTAACAGGTTCAACAGTTCTTATTTCTTATGCAAGAACCTACCTGTTTGTTCATAGTTGGAGCGAAAAGCCGTTGTTTTACTCATATTGATGTGTACTAGAGATGGGAATGTAGTCACACAGGAATTATAAAAACATATTATGCAGGAGCCTGTTATTAAAGCTGGTCTGTCAAGCCATATATCTTAGAAATGATCAAGTTTCACAGCTGTGTCTACTTTCATGTGAAAAGGAAACAAAAAGTCCAAAGATATGCGTATTTGTTAGTCATTTTAATTACATAGTTTCAAATGAACAAATAGATATCGGAAATCTTTAACTGTACAAAAAGGTTATTGTGCATAAACTGAATGAAGGCAAGAGGTCCAGAGAGTTTACAGAAACAACAGCTTCAAGGTGGGTATGAAAAAGAAAAAAGTCCAAAATCATCAGTGTGAACGTGACATACATTTAAAAATAAATCTTAAAGAATGCTCGATTCTTTAAAATCCATAAATAATAAACAGGGCAGACGATAATGTCAAATTCAAAACAGTTAAAAAAGTAAAAGTGTTTTAAGCACTTTATTTTACATCTGCCAATTTTGTGGTCCCAGTCATTTTCTCTTACATAAATGGCAATGATTCACACATTGGGTAGACAAAGGGTTCTGCCTTTTCATGACAAAACTGGAGCTCTATGCCAGGTCAAAGTAATTATGTGCTTGATTTGTAAAATACATTGCGACTCCAATGTGTCATAATTACCGGCTGTGCGATTCGTTTCTAAAGAAGTGTTTTTTTATCTTCACATTTAGGGGATGGTGATGCTCAAACAAGACAATGTGGAAAATATTAAAAATGAAAACAAACTGGGTAACACGAGTCCATACTTTCACATTTACAAAATATATAAACTGCTCGTGGATCACCTATCGCAAGTATCTCGATAAAAGGTAATTTTACTCTGAACTGTTACATTACAAGAAAAACAAAACAAAAAAATAAAGACTTTGAAATGCTGTTTTCAATCTGGAACTACACAGAAGCTGGAACGAAGCAATTTCAAAGCCTGACTTCATACGAAAGCTTTACATCCAGCTTCATCTGCATGCTTAATGACAAACATAATTGCTGTAGTTTTGCTGGGTTTCTTTTGTTACAATGTTCAAAATCCATTTTCACTCACCAAGAGGACCTTAAAGATCCTGGAGATCTTATTTTCTAATTTTGCAACTGATTTTTAGGAAGCTAGCACCATCTGCTGAACAAAGAAGAAATTTCTCTTCTCAATGGGTACGCCGATTGTCTTAAAAAGCCACTGAATCATTTTAACAGGTCACAAAACATCTTCAACAACAAATAAAATGTCAGTGATGAAGTTTTGTTTTTTTTCTCAGAGGTGCGATTGGTACAAGCATCACGGCAATCAGATTTCAGCATAGTTAGTAAACTGTGCACTGCTCTCGAAACGGTAACATTGTCTCTGTGCAGTTGGCAACAAAGTAAAGACCAAGCATAACTTCAATTTCTTACACAAACAAAATCTTCAAAACACCTCTGAGATTACATGCTTGTAAATTTAAATAATTTATCAAAAGCAGCACATACTTAACAGACAACTCTTCCGTGAGCTCATAAACAGCATACATGGCACTAATGCATGTTACGGGCATACATAACGAACTCAGTTAATCACATTTTACCATCTAATGTTTAGATTTTGTGATTTCTAAACAGAGCTGAATATCTGTTAGTGTCATAAATTGGTTATAGACTTCATCATCATGGTCCCATACAAGCTTCTGCCATCTTATGAGCCTTTTGCACAGTTCAAAGGTCTAAGCATCTAGAATTGAAGATAAAGTGATTCCCAAAACCCAGTCTTCATGTTGTCTTTCCACATATTGAATGCAGTCACACTGCTATCATAGGTGCCCATCTTCTTCACATAATACATCCAAACACTAACATGCTATAACTACTGTCTAGTGTTTTCCAGTAGCAATAGATCTCAGAGATTTGTCATTGCTCAGCAATCGTATCAAGCAAAAAGAGAAAGTTTTAATCTGACTTTCATCTCAGAAATCTATTATTCAGAAGTGATCTCTTGCAACTCCAGTACTGAACATTTATCATCATTAAACTGTAAAAAACCACCCAGAGGCTTCCCACAAGAGGCCTTCTCAAGGAACAGTCCATTTCATTTTGTGAGTAATGGGCTGAAACCCTTCATGTCCAGATCTCAGTTGGAACCATGGCTTCCTTTGTCCCAACAGAGGGCATGAGATTTTGCTCAGACAGGAAGTCCAGAGGAAATTGCACTAGGAAGCCACGGATTTTGCGCAGCTCCTCCTGAGCTCGGGCAAGATCAGTCTGGGCCAAACCTGGCTTGGACTGGTACTGCTCCAACTCCGACATATTTCTAACAAGGGATGAAGGAAGGCAGCGAAACACCTGCAACCAAACATATGCCTCATTAACTTAAGTCAAGGTTTGTGGCAGTCTATCTGAGTGGACCGTGAGATTTTAGTTAACTGTTCTGTCCACGAGTTTCTCTGAGAGTGAAAGACAAACTCGTGGGCAGTTACAAAATGGGCCAAGGTAGTGCTGTGTTCAGATAAAACTTTAGCTAAAATATGGTCTGTGCTGAGTTTAAAACATGGTTTATCTCTGAATTATCTCTTTCTTAAAGGCACAAACTCAAAATGATTACCTGCCATTCACTAAACTGAATGTTTTCTTTCCACATGTGAAATGTTAATGTTTACTCTACCTTCTCGTAAATGGTGGCGTTGCGGCCAGCTGTTGTCATCCACACCTCCTTGTAGAAACGGTCACTGATGGGGTCAGAAAGGTCAATGCTGGTGTCAGAGTGTCCTCCAAGAATAGTTCTGTTCAGAAGGGAAAGACAGATAGAGAAAATGTTTTAGTGATTACAGAAATCACTGCTTATTATTGCAACTATCTAACTAGGCAGTCACAGGGCAGCAACACTTTGTATTTAGGCATGTAAGTCTGCTGAAGCTCAAAATGAACATCAGAAAGGGAAGAAAGGTCATTTATGTGACTTTAAAAGTGGGATGGTTGTTGGCACCAGCCAGGCTGTTCTGAGTATTTCAGATGTTGCTAATCTACTGGGATTATTCCATAAAACCGCATCTAGGGCTTACAGAGAATGGTCCACAAAAGGGAAGATATACAGCTGACTGGCAGTTCTCTGAGGCTGTACATGCCAGAGGTCAGAGGAGTAAGGCAAGACTATTTCAAGCTGATAGCAAGGCAACCATCTCTCAGGCAACTCAAATAACTACTAGTTATAACCAAGGTATCTAGAAGAGCATCTCTGAACACACACAACACATCAAACCTTGAAACAGATGGGCTACAGCAGCAGAAGACCACACCAGGTGCCTGTCCTGTCAGCTAGGAACAAGAAACTGAGGCTACAGTTCACACAGGCTCACCAAAATTGATTCATCTTGCCTTCTATCAACAACTCAAACAACTACTGGTAGTGTAGTTATCTGTGTGATATTTTCTTGCCCCTCTTTGTGCCCCGTAGTATAAACTGGGCAGTGTTTCACTGAGCCTGACGGCTTCCATGAAGACCGTTCCCCATGTCACAAAGCTGAAATCATCTAATACTGTCTTAATTATATTCAAATGGCTTCCACGGTTACCAGATCTCAATCCTATGGGATTGGAATAGGATTAAAAAACAATTCTGGAAAAACTGTGTGATGTGATCATATTAATAGACCAAAATCCATGATTAATACACCCAGCACCTTGTTAAATCTATGTCAGCTCTAAAGCGAAATTGAGTCCATCCCAGTACTAGCAATGTGTTCCTAACAAGGCAGCTGGTGAGTGTATTTCTTTTGCATTCTTTCTTTCTTTGTTGTTTCAAAGCCACATGTACATTAGCTGTTATTTACATGTAGGCATGTAGTGGGATTTTCGGCACGATAAACAAAAATTTCAATATATAAAATGTCAAGCACTTAAAAAATAACAACATATCACAAAATAGCAATGTGCTTTTAACGTTGTCATCTCATACACACATACAAACAGACAAGCACCTGAAGCATTCGAGGCGCAGTTGAAGAGCGTAATGCCCAGCTTCATACTCCTCTCCATCCATTACTGAGGGAACCTTTTCGGAGTCTTCAACGATCACTGCCACCTCGCTGTCACGTTTACCCAGCATACTTCTGTCATTGATGTTCGCAGAGCCTGCAACAGACACACAGAGCTGGTTAAATGTAGTCTATGACTTGAGCTAACTTCTGCTGTTGGTATGTAAGCCTGTTTTTTTTATTATTTTGACAGATTCAAAGTGGCGGTATCCTGCTAGGGACTGATTTACATATACTGTCATAAACAATAACTTTTCACCTTATTTACATTGATTTGTATTTACAAGAGAACAGATTTAAAGAGAGAAAAGAAGAGGAATATTAATAAGAAGACATGGAGTGCTTTTCCTTTTGTCGAAAGGGTGAGCTGCACTTTATACACCAGCAGGTGGCACAACAGAGCAACGTACCACTCCACACACATTGACACAACAGCATTATTATGCAAATTTATTAGCCATTCACATGGTGATAAAACGAGGAAATAGAACCAGATTTTTAGCATTATCACATTTTGATGGTGTCGAGCCAGAGAAGCCAGTTTCTTCAAATAGTAGCTGGTGAAAACAGCATAAGAAGAGAAAGTGACAGAAGGTGAGATGAGAGAAAGACTAACCAATGATGACTGTATTGTCGTCAGCGATGAGCATCTTGCTGTGGACGTAGATGAGCTCTGTGACGAGGCGTCCCGCTAGCTCAGCATGAGTCCGAAGTCCAGCAAAGGAGATGTAGTTCATCCACTGATCGCCCACTGGGAAATAGAAGAGATCAAAACTAGAATTTAGATAACATTATGGCGGCGGGTGAATCTGAAAGAATATCAGAAGTTTTTTGGGTCTCAGAATACTTAATTTTATAGCTTATCTCTCAACTTACTCTCCTTTTTCAACTGGGAGATGATAGAGTACTCTCCTCTGATCATGGTTCTGAGGGGACAAGAGATTAAATCTCACCACAGCGCATGTAAACGTCACATGAGAAAATCCTAGTTTTGTGATGTGCTTTCTCATTTCCCTTCCCCCTTCCTCTTTCAATACGTTCAATACAAAGTTCAATACAACATTCAATTCTTCTGAAAAAGTCATGTGATCTACCTGTAGTTAAAGTGCATGACAGCCTGGATGGCATTCCCTCCACCAGTGGTGATGTCTCCCTCAAACCCAGGCAGCAGTGGGGTGACCACATACACACGGTATTTCTTACGCTCTCTGTACGCAAACATACATGATTTTTAGACTTAGGCCCAGAAGCATATGCATTACATTTTACATCTTCATTACAGTAAATGGACTGGTTCTTATATAGCGCTTTTCTACTCATCTGAGCACTCAAAGCGCTTTACACAACTTGTGCATTCACCCATTCACACAAGCACATTTTTCTAAGTCCTTTATAGCTAACATTCACACACATTCATACTCCGATGGATGCATCACCACCAACCTTCCGATCAGTAGATGACCTGCTCTACCACCTGAGCTACAGCCACCCTAGTACAATCAAAACCACTTCTTAAACAAACAAGCTGCTTCAATAAAGGGAAGTACTTGTCTGCCCTGATGATCCTTTCAATGATGGCGTCTCCAATCTTGTTGTAGACCGTCCTGTTGTCAGCACAACTAATGAAAAACTGATTCTGAGTGAGACAGAGAAAAGAAAGGGAGGAATGACACAAACCCAAAGTGCAAAAGCAACAACAGTTATGGCTCCCAGGTTTTGATTCCCCCTAAAATAATTATAGTTTTATGTTTCTGACTTTAATTTCACGATGTGAGAAAGCATTTTGGCTGACATATAATAAAAGGAGTCATCTCTGTACTGGGAATATTAACACATTTCAGAAGAGACATGTGTTGTTTTGCATCAAAGTCAAACATCAGTGCTTTGATAATAAAGTTTGAATATCAGCTTCAAAATGCAGTATTTCTCTTTTATTTTTATATCTGACTCTCTCTGTTGTTTTACCTCTATGTAGATGTAGTGCTTGCTCTTGGCGATGACTTGGATGTAGGCATTGTGGATGGACTCCTCGTGGTATTTTATGCCTGCCGACCAGTCTGCAGATGACCGTAACACCTTTTACACACAGACAGAGTACAAATGTGTGTGTTGATTCATTTAATGTTTCACACATACAGTTGTGTTTAGAAGTTTACACACACTAATCATAGCTGTGGATGTCATGGGCTTGTAAAAATCGCAGATTTACAGAAGTTTGGAAGCTCTCTAAGAGCCATTTCTAAACAAAGATTCTTAGAACATCATTTCAAACAATTGCACATGTTATTCTGATGTGTCTCCACTTTGTCATTTGGAAGAACGCCCAATCTGTCACCCTTAGATGAGAGAAAATTTGTTAGGATGTTGAGGAACCACCAAGACTGCCATGAACTGGAGAATGGTGGCAAGTTTTGCATCGCTATATATTGAGAGGCTGCCAACCGAGAAAGAAACTCCTGCTTTAAAATCTAACCTTCAAGCTTAATTGAAATTTGCAGCTACCCTCATGGACAAGCCAAATGCCTTCTAGAGAAAAGTTTTTTGGTTTTATGGACATGGCAGACAAAGACTGAGCTGTTTGACTACAATGGCAAGAGATCTGTTTGGGGGACTGCACCAATTCTGCCAAAAAGACCACTTAAATATCCAATCAGAATTATGTTAGAAGTTTATTGACAGCTATCAAGTGTCTGGTAGAGGTGCAACTTCCTGAAGTGTCAGTGGGGATATATGCATGTTTGAGTCTTTTTGTATATAGGGCTGTGCGATATTACCAAAATCTCATATCCTGATATTAAGACATCTATCATCCGATAACGACATAAATCACAAAAATGTAACATGTTCTATAAATTCTGCGAATCTCGGTCAGCTCGACTTGCGTGAAGTGTTTCCAGCTGGGCGTCGTGTACCTGGAGTCGAGTGTTTTAACTGATGCGTGAAACATTTTTAGACAGTTGTAACGGCCGCAGTTTTCTTTGTGCGTATTTATTACACGCCGTGCTGCGGGGAAAAGTCTGTTCTAACGTTTGAGTCTAAGGTTTATTTTTTAGCACCTGGCGGCTCTTTTTTGCTTCTCATCCGTAAACACTCTGCATCTTTCACGTGATTCAGTTTATTTTGAAAAGTCTCAACAGGATCTTGAGCTTTATTGTGAAAGGTTTATGCGGAACAAGCGGACACGCGGTGGTTTTACGTCGTTGTTGCTAACAACAAGGCATAAAAACAAACGCTTGTCTGTCTGTAGTGTGGTTATATTAAATATAAGAGAAAGTGAGAACTTTAAGAAATTAATATAGCCACTACAGGGAAATAATGAAAAAATATTGCAGTGAAAAAACAGTTTATTTTGCGACACCACGAAACAAACGATAGCGTAAAATGAAACATAGATGTTTTTATCTCGTTATATCGAACAGCCCTATTTGTATACTTTTAACCCTGTGGGAATTACAAAAATCCAAAATAAATTCAAACGTGTGCAACCAAATTTTTTAAAGTCATTGAAGATGTATGTTGAAGATGTATGTTGTACAGTAATTCCACCCGGAAAAGGAACTGTTCAAAGAAATCATTAAAAGCCATGATGATGGACAATGATGTATTTGTAAACTTCTGACTGCAAATAAGAACTACATTCAAGAAAAATAATGTGATTTCCAACTGTGGTTCTCACAATATTCCTGATCAAGTACAGTTTACATATTTTGTCAATGGTTAAAATATATAGTTAAAGTTAACTAATTAAGCATATGAGTAAGTTAAATGTATATTAATAGACGCAAATGGAAAGCTTGCACATTATGTTCTTAGAGATGTCCCTTCAGAAAAGTGGCTAACAAAATAAACGACATAAACAAACACAAGTAATGGAGTCATGATGGTTTGTTTGTCCACTTCTTATGTTAGGCAACAATTTCTCTCAGAGGTCGGTTCCTTTTGGGTAAAAACCCTTGAGTATCAACGCAAGACAAACTTTGTGGTTATATAACTTTCTGGCCCATAGACAGTGGATTTTTTTTTATCATTTGTTTGCATTATGTACATGTTTTGGCTTGTTTTTGTTTCAGTTTGTACTTCATATAAATATGACATTCACAATATGCTTTCTTTTATGCCTGAAATGTTGCCTTACCTGAACTTTAGCATTAACACATTCAGGAACTTGGTATCTGAGCTCATTGGTAGTGGAGTGAGATTTAGGCAGCAGGAATGGATAAGACAGGGAGCGATACTTTGGCTTCATGATCTGCAGAAAAGACATGTGGAGAATTTAGGCAGGAGACGGTAAATACAGTCTCTATAGAGGAAGCATTCTTTTTTGAATAAACAGGGGGAAAAGTTGGTGGCATGGAAAGCTTGAGCACCACGATGAGGATTACATTATATTTTCCATGTCTCCTATTATCCTGCTTTTTATGAAAGTGAGTCATGATTTGAAGTTAACACCATCTTTCCACAACTTATAATAATAATTAAAGTATTTAATTATTAACTAACAAACCACTAAAAAGTGGCTATAAATTCCCAGTTAAAGAAGTTAAATTTTAAGCTTTGCTCCTGCTCTACAACTCTTTGTGTTTTTGGCCAAAGTACACTGCGTGCCTTAGTGAAGTTCCAACGCTGAATAAAGTGTCTTGCCACATCCCGGGCAGCTCTACCATGAACCACTGAGGCAATGTCATGCCAGGGCATTCTGGAAGTGGTGTACCTGTCGATGAAGTCTGCAAAAAGAGGAACAGATCCAAAAAGGATTTTTTTAGATTAAGAACTTAAAAATGTAAAAGAAAAGAATGGCTGCAAAAATATGGAGAAATATACAGTGATAAAAAATAAATAGTGAGACCAGCTGAAACAGTAAGAAGACATAACGTACAGTGAGGTCAGATATTTTAGTGGAGAGGGTTTGAGTGAAAAAAGTGGAACAAATGTTGCCAATGTGACTCAGATCGACTCTATTTAGTTTTCCAGATGATTATATGTTTCCATCAAACTGCTGGGTGCGTCCATGTGTGTGACCGACCATCAAAAGGTTTCTCCAGCTGGATCCAGTCCTTGTACACAAAGTTGCAGTAGTCCTTTCCATGCCAAAAGCGAGTGTTTCCTTGTAATTCTCCCACACCTGTCTTCAGGCTTCGTACCGAACCGCTCCCTACACATGTGCACATATACAGAACAAATGAATCTACAGCCTTTAAAATATCGACTGCATTTGAAAGTACAACCTTTTACAACGCGCCTCTCATTCACTCACATTCACATTCTCACCCACACAAACACCCCCGCTGTCGTGAGAGGTGGCGTAACAGAGCATCTCACTGCCAAAATAGCAAAGCACGATTTTTTTTCCTCTGCCTTAACATACCTGCGCTATCAACACTGCTGACACTGTCCACATGCTGCAGAGTGTGTTTGTGCCTCAGTGTGCGCAGACTGAAGCGAGCCATCCTGTTGCGACCGATTCCCTTCAGCTTAGGTAAATCCGCTGGATCACTGGGCGGTGTCCCTCGTCCATTGCTCTGAGAGACGCCATCAACAGAGGACAAGCCCTTACTGGATGGAGTGTTGGTGGAGCCAGTCTAGGAACATGAAAACGATCTATAACTGCAGTTTTTTACCTTAAACTATAAGGTTATAATGGACACAGCAGTTTTAATAGGTGCTGTTGATTCATGCTCCATTACATTGCCTAGGGGTGTTGCTAATATTTAATACAGCCAAATAAGGTTTATAAGAAAAGGTTGAAGTCACAAGCTAGAGAGACATTTGCTTTTATGTGGATATTTGCGATCTGTTTTGTTTTTTGGTTTTTTTTTGTCCAGCCAAAAGTGGAACAATTCAAAAGGTTTCATTTGCTTTCTGGTCTGAATGGCGTTCTCCAAATTGGAAACTGTCATCACGGGTATTAACAACACATAAAGACTTGTTCTCAATGATGTAAATCATGTGAGGAGTCCAAAGTGTCAATGCAGTTGGAAAGGTGATTAAAAAAAATAGATACTTGATATTATGAAACTTCTTGCTGGTAGCAGCTCTGTAGCTGTAATGCTGTATGAGAGTTACAGAGAATAAATATTTTATGGTCAGCAGAGCATAATGCGATTGAGTACTTGTGTATAGGAATTCAGTTCAATAAAATTAAGAGGTTGCCAGCTTGCATTGTTATACTTCATTCCCCACATGCAGCTGTGTGTAAATGGAGTACTTTTCTCAGTCTGCTCTCATCTGAACGTGTCACACTTCCCACATCCGTCAGCCGATGCTCTCTGTCGTCCCAGCGCCCGTACGCCAGGTCAATACCGCCCACAAAGGCCACTGATTGGTCAATAACTACGATCTTCTCATGATGTGCCCACAGATAGACAGAGGAGGAGACGTGATCCGGATGACGCATCACCTGGAGCATAAACACACAGCACATATGCAGTACACTTGTATACATTGTAATATGAACAAAAATCTATTATTTTATTTATTCTCACGGTTAATCTGGTCCTGGCTATGACATTGAATAATTTGGGAAATGTGGCACTGCATTGTTTATCAAACCTTAATATCACGTCACTTACCTTAATGTTCGGGTTCAGGTGCAAAAGGGTTCTTTTGCTGTAGCCTGAGTTGATGCCCAGAGCGAGCTCCACCTCTTTATACAACATTACAAAAATTCGGACTCCCTGTTGCTGTGGCAAAGGGCAAATAAATTCGGTTATTCACCAAAAGTCTGTTTCTAATTCATCTATAAAAGCAATGGGAACAGATAAGGATGTGGAATATGTGCACTTAAAGTCAGAAATTCCAGTAACACTAATTTCTTTGGCTATGATAAAAAGGCCTTTGATTTATACCATCTACAGATATAGACAGGATGTACTCTTATGTTCAGTTCATTATGAGAAGTTTAGTAAACATAAACCTTGTGAATACTGGGAGAAGAGCTTTATCCAACTAAAAACAGCAACTTTTCACTACAAATGGTTACATTAAAAAAAATAATTAAAAGGAAAGTACAGGGAAACATTTACACTGAGTGCTCAGTACTTGGTCTGATGTGTATTTCTTAATGAATAATGCTGGCAGTCTAACGTGTACATACTGCTTTGCGCTTGAGGATGCAGTCAAGCCTCCACCTGTTTCCTTCTACAACAGGTCTTTTAAGGAAGATCTCTGGACTCAGCCTGACAAAACAAGAGCGACAGAGAGGAATAAAATTCAACACTAAAGAAGGACAATAAGACAATAAGACGGGCGAACAGATGAATAAATGATGCATTCTCACTCATTAAGACAGATTAAAAGTAATGTTTGCCTTCACCAGTCAGAGCTCGCGGCACATTTCCTCATAGAGTGTGACAGACATGACATAATGATATAGTCTCATGAGTCATTCACATTGGCATCCTGAGCTTACATGTCTACAATACCATTGGCTCATATTGCACAGGGTGACACCTCATTGGTTAAGACCATAAGCCTAGTGATTACTGCTTTAGAACACAGGGATTTCAGCCACGTCCAGACAGTGGTGCATTTGGCTCTGTGGGATCATAAACTATTATATTTTAAATTACAATGTCAAGAATATTACACCTCTGTTAGCAGAGACAAATAAGTTGGAAAACTTATTTGATTTGGAAAAATGTAACAGGTCATGGGCAATTTTCTTTACCATGCAAACTAACCAAGCTAGTTGTATCTGAGATAAGATTTCCATCTTTGTAGCATACGTTTCCAGGATACTGTAACCCCCCCCGGGATATAATGCAATGTAGGATGTCATACTGACTAACGTATCACAAGAGAAAGAAAGAAACATTTCAGTTTTATTTTCATATATTAATTTTCATATATTTTCATCTAATTATTTATCTATCTTTTTATAGAGTGCTGGGACAGACTGGCAATCTGTCCTGGATGTTCCATGTACCAGGGTGCCTCTCACGCCATGACATGGATAAACAGATGGATTGATCTACACATATATTTCATAGCCGATAATAAAAACATAATACTTAATAATTTCTCAGGTGATGATAGACAAGACAGGGATAAAAGGGGTGGGGCAGAAGGATAAACTGATATGGAGATTGTATCTTTGTGTCACTGTATTTCTTTGCCCGAAGCAAGGAGATAATAATTAAAGTTAACAACATGTCATGGCTCTATAGTACAGAGTTGTTGGTTATAATGTAATGTTTAACTGCATTTATTACTCTCACAGGTACCAAAATATCAATCTGTTGTTTTGTTCCTTGGAAGCAGCTCAAAAAAGCCATTACTATTAATCTGTATATTATCTTTATCTAGTTCAGAGCCATCAATTGCTATGGAAACATCACCGAGAACGGAGTTTCTTCATGTTCAGGAGACGTGGATATGCACTTTAAAATATATAGGTACTATTATTTTAGAGATGTATTAACTGTGCTTCCAAGCAGCTAGGCAGCTGCTGAGGGCCTCAGTGAGGGCAAAACAAAGGATGTTGAGTAGTTGTGTCAATATGGTGCAAAATTTTCCACTGGGCCTGACCTTTAAAGTTCGCAAAACAAGAAGACTTCAGCATATAGTGGGAGTGGAAAATCTATGACATTACTCTGGTACTGATGCAAAAAAAAAAA
>NW_005187471.1:1341250-1412299 GCF_000239375.1 Pundamilia nyererei
GTGCATTCTTTAGAAGTACTGTTTACTCAGCTGTTTACTAACTTCATTTAAACAGTTTCCACAGTACTTCTCATAAAGTGCACCCATAATGAATACCTTTTTCTCCCTCGCTGAATATCATTGATTGCTTTTCTGCATATTCATGGTTTTGTTGTTTCTCCTTCTAGCCATAAACCTCGTCTCTCTCACATGAACAGGCTCTTACTTGAATCAGAAATCTAGAGCCCCTTAAGCCAGTTTACATCTTTGTATTTCATTACCTAACAATGCCCGAGTTAAGCTCAGATTACTCACGGAGGGCTAGACTGAGATAAATATGGTTTGCAATAAACGGCGTCAGTAAAGGCCGTTTATAGCACTGGCACATTTTTCTCTGTTATTTTATGTCTGCAGGATTATTATTCTATCAGGTTTGGATGTTACGGTTGTAAAGTGTATGCAAACGGGGCACATGTATAAGACCTTTATTGTTAACTTGTTTACTCTGGGCTTTCACACTTCAGTGCTGACAGCAAACACTACTTAACCACATCATTTGGCATCCTGTATGTTTACACAAAGGACACTAGAACTCACCACCAGTCAGTGATGAAGATTTCCTCTTTAGCCTCCTCCAAAGCATCGGCCACATCCTCCATGTAGGTCTTTCCATTCACATACCTGCAAAGATATATTGCAGTCACACTTGGGAGAACATTTTGTCACTTGAGCTTGGGATGATACAAACATACATATGAAAAAATAAAATAGCTCACGTTGTGTGGTATTTAAAAAAAACAAACAAACACACACACAAGCTGAATGATGGCGCCTTTCAGTTCATTGGCCCGACTGTCACTGCACTTTAACAGCCTTACAAACTTAAGTCTACACCCATAGACATGTCACCATGACGTAACCGTCTTTAAACATTCTCAGCTTTCACCTCCCAACACGTCTTATCCTTCCGACTCCATGCTGAGTACATAGACAATGTAACGACTTTATTACACTGATGATTCAGTCTCGCAGAAAGTGCCAGCTGAGGGGGAGAGAATGCAGATAAAGAACAGCACAGCCAGAAGAGAGAGAGTCCAATACATTTCCATAGTTACCAGTGAAACACTAACAAATAGAATATGTCCTGAAGATTTGCCCAATTTGAGTTTTTCTTTTTGATTTACTGCATCTTTCCCCAGAATGTGTAGGTTTCTTGTAATAAGAAGCCATAAATCATTTTTCTAAATAACACATTTGGTTACAGTTGTATTTTTCCAAATCCAATAAGTATAATAGATACAACACATCTTAAATGTATAACATTGCATTTGTCCGTTCCACAGAAACAAATGTTTCAGTCTGAAACTGATGCAAACATTGTTGGAATTAAGCATTTCTAATCCCACACAAACTTCCCGACAAAACAAGCGCAGCCAGCTGTGTTCTCTCCCAGTGTAGTTACCATTTGGCAGGGATGTTTTCCTGTTCTTGTGCAAAAGATCCAAAGCGGTGATCTCGGAGGAAAGCCTTCCCATGATTCCTCACGAAGCTTTCAATGCTCTGACCCCACCAGCGTGCGTGTCTGTAACTGCTGCACTTAAACACGAGGGTCCTGCCGGTGGGATATTTATAGATACAAACATAACCAGAGGAAAACAAGATTATACATATAGTCTAAAGCCTACGTGAGAGCGAGGTAGTCGTATCGTTTCATATGTATATAAATGCACATTAGCTGATCAAGGCAGAGGTATCTGTTGTCTTTCTGAGACATAGGAGACCTAGTCAGTAATTCCTAAAATAAAAGCAGCACTGATTAAGAGTCTTGGATTTGTGGTTTTTGGGCCCACCCATGATTGTTTTGGTTAATATTTTTCTTTTTGCTAAGATCTGATGAAGAGTTCATCTTCTGGTCCAGGTATTATTCATCACACTGATTTTATCTTGAGAACGTCTCAGAGGGGATTCACTGTTTAACTTGTATCTAGATAGTTAAGCACTAGTATATGATCACTCTCTGGGTAATCTGCTGCAAAGATCAACTGTTCCACCATGACAAACACAAAAACACACACACACACCTGGAGAGGCTATCAATCCGGACTCCGTGTTTGGTCTCCGTGTCTTTGGAGTCCATCTTGATGGTGAACTCTTTATCCACCAGCAAGACGAAGGAGATGGCTCCCGTGTCTGGCTTCATGTACAGCAAGAATGAGTCTTTCACCACAAGCCAGCTACAACACACACAAAGTGGTCGTCGCAACATTAATGACGTCTGTGTAGATGTAAAGTTTTGCAGCTTTCTGCTGACTGCTGTGGACCATTTCTTATGTTTCTCGTTTGGAGGAAAGGGTGTAGGAAGAAAATCATCATGAGGATGTAGGTGGACGGGCTGAGCGTTTCAAACGTGTGGGATTATTTTTGTGTTGTGTTTAAAGAAATAATAACAACATAAACTGATCACATCGTAATTTGGATGATGTAAAGTGGAAGAGAAAGACAAAGTCAGATGTGAGTGAATACCACTGCCGTCCGACTGAGACTTTCTTATAAATATAGAAAAAATGAAAAATGTTGCATGACAGCAAAAATGACCGCCTATTAAGATGTCACAATTATTATGTTTGTAAATGTGTAATGCACAGTTGTGTAATAGATGTTCACTATTCTTTGACACCCACACTCTGACAGCTCCCTGCCAGAAATTTGAGAATGAATGTTCAAGAAATCCTCCTTCTTGTGTTTACCATAAGACATTCAGGAGTTGATCAACAGCCTGAGCAACTCCTACATGTCACCATGTTTCTCGCCTTCCAAAATAAACTGCACAGTATATTTAAACTGCTGGCTTAAGACAGCTTAATTACAAGAAAAAAACAACTAGTTAACACTGCAGCTAAAGCAGTGGGATTGACTAGAAGATGCACAGAGAGAAATAAATTGGACAGACAGAGATAGCTGGAGAAAAACTGCAACATTCACACACCGTTTGGACCAGCGATAGCAGGCCTGGCTCTGACCACAGCAGTTCATTCCAGGGATACGATGTCCGCCTGAGCGTTTATAAATCATCCCTTCCCTGGAGGAGGGAGAATAACTGGTGAATATTTTCCAAAAACTGTATCATGAGGCTTAAGAAGAGTGTAAAAGAAGATTGCAAGTTTAAAATAAATACACCTAAGGAAAGAACAACTTTGACATGGGATATGTGACCCTGATCCCCAGAGATATAGGCACTAAGAAAATGCTCACAGTCCTTTGGGCCCTAAGTCATGAATGAAACTCATCTGGCTGACGTCAATGAACTCCATCTGTGTAAAGAGGGCAAGCACAAACAAGAGACTTCACATAATGATTCTTGTATAGACAGACACACCACTCATTGTGTAATATATCATCATGGGAACTAGAAACCGTTAGTCCACATACGTAGAGTTAATATGACTCATCTTAAATTGTGTGTTGTCATCTCTCATAATAACTTTAAATGCATAACAGCAAGTTTTCTGCCTAAAATATGTTTTAAGTATGAAGGAGTTATTTAAGAAGAGGCACAGCATAAAGACAATTTCCCTTCACTTTATAAGAAAAAAGCAAAACAGAACAACTTGAGGCTTTGCCAAATTCCACAATAAAGGTAGTGAATTAAAACATGTAGAAAAAGACTAATAATTATTTGCTTTTATTGTACATTATCTATAGTGGCTAATAGAAATGAGGCATAAACACAAGTGGTATAACACTATGTTTAAGTGTGACCCTTTGGAGTGTTTTGTATTTACTCACAGTATGGTGATATTTTCGGTACATGGCCATCCTCAGCAGCTTGTTCAAATAGTCTTCTAGCTGTCTCTGTGGGAACACAAACACTATATTTGGACACTGACAAAGCCCATGCATATAAACACCGAGATGTGCAAAACAATGTGAAACAGTAGTTCAGAGGATAGATTTGCTGGCAAGGAGTTAAGTGCCATGGCAACAAGTGAGTGCCAGGAGAGCTCCCTGCAATAAAGTTGAAATATCACAAGAATCAATTTCATGGCCCTGAAAACAAGGCCAAAGAGGACAAAGACAGCGCTCCAACATACCTTCCTGCTGGAGACCTGCTCATCTCGCACTAGCTCCTCTCCTCCTCCCCTTGGCAGGGAGGGCATCTCTCTCACTTCACTCTTCCTCACCGTCTTTCTCCTCACTGTGTGGCTGTAAAACAGAATGTGGGAAATGTAATACTTTAAAGACAGAATATCCTTGGTCCTTAAAGTATAAGATAGAAGAAAGAACAAAGGTCCAGAGCTTTAAAAACACTGTTTAAGTGGCGGATCAGAAATAAAAAATCTGTATATTTCACAGGTGTGTCAGACTTCAGAGAATGCCAAAGGGAGTAAAAGTGTTCACTGAATTTTAAGCCTATTGTTTACTTCAAAAAAGAATCTATGATTATAATAGACTGCACCAAAAACGTGAATGTGAAAAGTTCATAAATTTCAGTTGCACTGAAGGACAGTATGTCAACACTTAGCATTCAAGCTAAAAAAAAAACAAAACATCTCCCTGCTGGCAATAAATTTGTTGTTTTTACATCTGTGCTTATGAGAAGAAAAGTGCTGATTATATCATCTACATAAAGTAAATACAATACTCTCTTGATCTATTAAATATACTAGTATGACAATTGTGTCTATGCATTTGGGTAAGTATACTTTTGTCACATCATGGACATATATCTCCCATTTAAGGACAAAAAGCTTAAGGTAAAACAAGCACTTAGGTCCATGTGAGACTGCAAATTTATCTTTTACTGTATAGATTGCGTGCCAACCTGCGTGATGGCAGTGGTATCCTCATGAAGGTTTTGTACGTCCTCAGCTCTCTGTGCAGCTCCATGAAATGCTTCTCCTTCCTCTTAACCACCCAGGTAAATTCCCCATGTTTCAGCTCAATCTTAAAAACTGCTGGCAGAGACTACAGAAACATGCACATGCTTAACACCTGTAATCATGGTAATGTCATCAATAACATTAAAAATGTTCAACATTTAATAAAAAAGAAAAACAATCGATACAATGGAAAATGGAAAAATCTGTGGCATAAGTAAACAGCAAGCGCAACAATCAGGACCATATAGTTTATAGAGAGGTGTGTGCAGTACCTTGTTGACACTCCTTTGGTGTGACGCATTGAAGCGGTCCTGTGCAGTGGTGAACCTCTCCACCTCCAGGATTCGGGCAATAATGGGTACAGTGGGGAGGTACACTTTTGCATTGGCTTCTTTAAAGCCCACTGTGGCATACACTGCTGAAAATGGGATACGACAGTCCCCTGGGACAGAGACGAGGCGGGTGTTTAGTGTGATCTTTCTGCTTGTACATGTAGGAGTTGCTCAGGCTGTAGGAGCGAGTAGGATGCATCAGTGAAAACTCAGCCTTTGTTCAAGACCGTTGTAGTTCGCGAGTTTGCAGTGTTAGGGCAAATGTTACCGTATATTTTCTGGTAAAGTTTGCAAGACTTCAAAAGTGCAACCATCCACCCTCATGTGCTGGCACCGTTAGATAGTGGTTTGGAGCCTCCATGTAGTAAGTTGCTTTTTTGACTAATTGAATTATGTTAATACAATGTGATCCCACTTTGAATTAGTTTGACGGTCATTAAATTAGTAGAGGTCTTGAGAACAGGATCGTTACAGACTTTTTTTTTGCACGTGTATATTTAAGCTCATATTCTGACAAGTTAAGACTAATAACCTTTAATAGTGAGGTAACTGACTTGACCACTTGCTTTTGAACTCTGCTACTTTGCTAGGTCTTCCTCCTCTTCAGCTCACTTAAGGGTTATCACAGCTTCTTCTGTCATACCAGTCAGCTCCATATCCTCCTTCACTACAACCATGATTGTTCACTTCAGCAGCTCCATATTCAACATCCATCATCCATTATAGCCACTATCCTTCTACTCCACATCTCAACCCTGCCGCTCTGACTTTCTTCCTTCATGTCACTGTTACACCTGTCTCCTTCTCGTTCACACACGTTTTGCTTGACTGACTTTATTTCTCTTCTCTCCAGAGCATACTTCCACCTCTCCAGGCTCTCTTCCACCTGCTTGCTACAGATCACATTATTGTCTGCAAACATCACCTGCCTGACCTGCCTGTCAACCTTTTCACCCCCCCTGCAAAGAATCAGAATCTGAATAATTTATTAAGGAAATTATGAATAATGTAGGAAGAAATGTCTCAGAACTGTCTCCTTGTGTAATCGCACCTCCACCATGAACCTATCTATCACTCATACCGCACATCTGACCTCGGTGTCCCCATACAGATCCTGCATCACCCTCAAATACTTCTCTTCCTCTCCAGACTCCTACAGTATCTGCTATTTGCCACAGTTCTTCTCTTGGCACCCTATCATATATTTTCTGTGGATCCACAAAGACACAGAGCAACTCCTTTGACCCTTCTCTGTACCTCTCCATCAACTCTCCATATAAAATAAATATTGCATATGGTCTCTTTGCATGAACCCATAATCCTCTATTCTTAACCTAGCTTCATCAACTTTATCCCTCTGTAGTTGCCACAGCTCAGCACGGCACCCTTGTTTTTGAAAATCTGTATCAGTACACTTCTTCTCTGTTCTTCAGGCATCCTCTCACTCTGTGGTAAACAATCTGGCTAAAAAGTCCACTACCCTCTCTCCTATACCTTTCCATACCTCCATACCTCTTCTCAACACACTCTTCACTCATTAGTGACCTTAATCATCCTAACCTGCTGCACATCCTTTCCAATCTCTTTGACACAGCCAATCGATACAAACATTTGTGCTTCCTTATTTTTCTTAGTACTTCAAATACAAGTAATATCAACCAGCCTCTGCCACCTCTCTCTCTCTGTTGTACTGCCAGTACCTGTGTCTACGTTCTTTATCTCCCTGACCCACTTTTTCTTAGCATACTTTGAACTTTTTCCTGTACTTCCTCATTCCACCACCAAGTCTCCTGGTTTTCTGAGGATACAACAAACACCTTCTTTTGAGTTTCCCTCAACACTTTAGCTAGCACTTCATTCGCTTCCTCTACTTGATTTCCAGAGTCATCCTACAGACTACCATTCTATGCTGCCTAGCTACATTCTCATCTAACACCACCTACCCCACATTTGCTGAGTGTCCATCAGACTATCTGAGCCCACAATTAGTAGGTTATGTCAATATTTTCTTCTTGCTTTTGAGATTTCTTTACAAGGAATTATTGTAATACTGTAAATTTTGAGAGCAACAGGTACATAATAAGTAATTACAGTAGGTAAGCACATATATTTCCTCATTTCCATAAACTTACCTATGTTGTTTCCATCATAATCCACATCTTCTCCCTCCCCTATGTCCAGCTCTCGGGTATCCAGGCTTTCCACCAGATCTGCCATCTTAATACCGTCGTGTATGTCTTGAGCCGCTCTGCTGTCAGAATCTACAGAGTTCACCAGGTTGAGGTTACTGGTAGCAGTCTGAGCCTTACTCCTCATGCTTAGCAGTCAGACCCTGGAGCAGGGCACACCTAGAAGAGAGATCAGATGTATGACCATTTCCTGAGAGTACATGTACTCCCACAGAGCAGGAGAGTCTGGTGACATTTAATCTTCCAGTGACCTTACTGTGACTTTCCTTTTTATCATGTGAATCAGATAAGAACTGCAAGGAATACAAACCCCAAAACAGACACATATAATGTAAATGTGTATTTCAGCTTGTGCTGAAAATCAACAGAAAGGTAAATAAATGTATTCTTATTTACCAACAGCTAAGCTTTAGAAGAAGCGTAAATCATGTCCAAGCGAACACCAATGTATCTTAGTGTCTTAGCAGCTTTTGAGCACCGCAGGTAGACATTTACTGTTCACTTCTCTCCTGAAGTCCTCTGAATAAAATAATGATAATAAATCATTATTTAGACTCACTCTATAAGACCTGTGTCCACTAATTTTCAGTGCAGTTCTTGTGTTATTTGGCATACACCAGCCTCTTCTAAGCCCTTCATACCTAACCCTTTCCAATGAGCTTTCAGTGAACAACTGAGGGGTCAGAGGTTCCTTTTTCTTAAAGACATGATTTTCACATACTCTTAATCTGCTAGAGAATTTTTTTATTGTCTGTCACTTCATTTGTCCTCCACCCGTCCAGTTTCCTAGATATTTTAAGAACACATCACACATGCAGTGTTATATGACTGGCATGGCTTATATCTCTTTGGGAATCACATTTTTGCTGCAGAAATACTCTTCTATTCTATATAAAGTGCCAAACAATACAATTAAAAATATATAAATATAAAGAAACACATAGAAATGAGAGGCAGACTTCTGCACAATACCATATCTATACTTTTACTGTATGTGCAGTCCTACTCACAGCACTATTTAGTCACCTCTAATGACCTTTTTGGAAGAGTCAACCTTTGCGATGTTTCTCCATCTGTTTATTATACAACCTGCTGGTCACCTGCTGGTCACTACTCCTGGAGACTATAAAAAAATTTAGTTTTTATATTTTAATGAAACATGTGCACAACAAATGACCTAATTTTTCAGCAATACAGTAATAAGATTGTGTATTTTGAATGTTTGTTTTTTTTTCAGGACGGGGTATAGCACTTAAACTACTATTGTTTTTTTCTTTAACCTCCTAAGACCAGAACTCTTCCACAGCATGCATTTAATTTCTCTTTGATATTTGGGCATATTGGGGCCCGATGAATGTTAAAACAAAGAATTACCAGATTTTTCTTTTACCTTATTTTTGTTTTTAAGAAAAATAAGAGCCACATATGAGGATATTCGTTTAAAAATTTGATAGAACAGTAGCAGTATAGTGATATAAGTGGATATCAGGCCCTTGTAGAGCAAAATTTAGTATTTTGATCTAAATAACCCAAAATGTGATGTCCACATATGTGGACGCCAGGTCCTATTAAGGAAATCACTTGTAAAGTTCTGCCTGAATTAGTTCAATGGGACCAATAAGTTAATGTAGAAAAAAAAAAAAAAACACCCTTCCACTCCCTAAACTACTCCTTTAAAAGATTCATGCGAAATAAAACATGTGTAGTCATGTTGTGGTTTGTGACTTCAGAGACCTTGTGAGTAGAAATCAACTTTGAATCAGACACAATCATCAAATGAAAAAAAATCAGCTGATGCCTTTCATTCTATCAAAATCAGAAAATATGCTCATATTTCTAAATTATTGGTCACTTATCATATATTGGTCATATATGATACACTTGCACACTACTCTGCACAGAAAAAAAATATTTAATTCACTGAATGGGCTACAAACAAATATTTTCTAATAAAATGTTTCTGAAATAAAGCAAAACAAAATACACTGAATTATCAAAAGCAGGCAAACCAGATTTTTATGTAAAAATCTGTGGAAATTGATGTTTTTTGTGATAAATATACAAAAGCTCAGAATCTGCTGAAGTCAAAGGCAGTGCAGTTCAAAAACAGGTAGGTTTTGGTAGACTATAAAAATATAGTATAGAATAGTATTAAAGACTAATAATTAGTTTAGACTAATAATTATGTAGATATTGTGCTCAGGTCTCTCTTTTACTTTCAACTTTACCTCAACACAGAGAGTTCTGACACAGTTTTGTGTACCAAACAATTATTGAGACACCAAAACCTGCTAAACCCGTCACAAACATTATTTCTCACTTTTGCTACACTTTGCTTCACTGTAAATCCAATATTTGCTCTTAAGGTATAAAATATCTTCCTTTATATTTCTAGATAGAAACAAAAGTATTTGGTTCTTTTTAAAAATGATCTTCACTAGAATGTGATACAGTTTGCTCAAGAGCTTTGTAAGAAGGCTTGTTAGTTTCAGACAACAGATGCCCCTGCCATAAAAAAGACAAGAAAATGTGTTGACATTTTGATTTTTTTTCATTAAGGGCAGGTAAAAAGTCATCATTAATCTGAAAAACATCCAGACAGAAAACCTGATTTGGTTTTACAGAAACAAAGTTTCGAGAGACAGCAGTTAAACAACAATGACTGAAAAACAATAAAAATAAAAGTTCAAACAGAAGAAAATAGGACAGAATCTGTTTTGCCTATGGCTTTTCATGATTCAGCAGTGTTGGTAACAACACTCAAAACACACACGCCCAGAGAAACAGAATAACGTCAACTGGTTCTTTAGAGCATGTGAGAAAAAATGAAACCACTTCCTGCATTTCATTAAAAAAAAAAGAAAAGAAAGAAACTGTGTATGAGTCTTTTTAATCTCCCACAATTAACTGCAGTTTAGCATTAGGCTGACACCTATGTGGTCAAGTTTGAAAGAGGAAATGATCTTCTGACTTTCTTCTGACTAGCACCAAATTCTTCCAGAGCAAAAACTACTTAAAATGCCACTAGCACGTACGCTAAGAGATAAAGAGATGACAGTAAACATTCCCACTCTAGAGAACAAGATCCAACATGCTCGAAGCATCAAAAGAGTCACCAACTGCCTCAAGTGACTGTTTGTCTGCTTGGATTCTGTTGTCCTTGTGAACTTTTATTCGCTCCATTTATTCATAAAAGTGAATGAATGAGTTTTGATTAGTTTCCTATTTAAAATAAAGCTATTCCTATTAAATATAATTTCTTTGATATTTGGGCTTGATTTGGTTCAGTTTGGTTACTATTATAGCTACTTAAATTTTCATTGACTGTCACATTGTCACGTCTGCTGTGACAGATGTGTGGAGTGGAGAGAGAGTGTGGACCCAAATGCTGACGCAGAAAGTGATGGACTTAAAGTGAGCCTTTATTACAGCCAAGCAAAATACAAACAAAAGCAAAGGAGAGAATGACTAAGCTAAAAAAAAACTACAAACAAGTATAAAGAAACTAAAGACCTGAGAACCTGGGGCTTGGAGAAGTGGAACATGGAGAACTGCGGTGAATGACACACAGACGATCCAGCAACAAAAAGAGGAAGACAAAGGGCTTAAATACACAGAGAGATAATGAAGGAATGAGACACAGGAGGAGAGCACAGCTGGGAGTAATCCCATATGAGGCCGGGAGAAGGCAAAACTGAAAACACATAGGACGCAAGATTGTCAAAGTCAAACAGGAAACAAGAGACATTCACAAAGACACAGACTTGACACTGAGGCCTGGAGATACGAATGACTGGAGAGACACAGGAGATGCACAAACATAGATGACATTAAACATGGAACACGGGAAGGCTTCGTAACAGAAACCTAAAGACTAGAAACTAAGGATATAACACACACAGAGAACAATAAGAAGAACCAAACCCATGAATAACACTAACTCAAAGAATACAGACTAATCAGAAAACACAGCACTGAATCACAGACCCAGTATCTTGACACACATAGCCCCAATATTCATTTGAACTCACATTACTACGCAAAGCATGTTAACTGAGTCAGCACTGGCTATAAAAAGCTCACTTTGCATGGCTTCATTCTGCACAAAGCAACAGTGTGGAATGAGAAATAGCCCACCGACATGAATGGTTTTACATCTACAAAGCATCGACTATAGATAAGTGTATAGTGTAAACTGTGCCCACTGTTTCACGATTATTATAAACACAATAAAATTCCTTGTTAAAAAGTAATTGCTCCCTGTGTTAAATCATGAATTAACCACATTTTTTGGAAAGCTAGGTTCAGTTTCACTAACCACATCCAGCTATAGTTACTGTCAGTCCTGTTGAATTAAGAAATTACTTATATACAACTTGTCTGACCAAATGTAGTATGCTAAAAGATCAACACCAACAAATGGACAAAACTATGAACAATAATGAACCTTCCCAGGAAAGGCTGGCCAACCAAAATTATTCCAAGAGTGCATCAATGACTCATCTTGTATGTCACGAATTGCCATAATTGACTAACCACGAATTCTGCTCTCTATCAGAAAATCCTGAAGGAGAATGTCCGGCCGTCGGTTCATGCCCCGAAGCTATAGCATACTTGGGTTATACTGCAGAATAATAGTCCTAAATACACCAGGAAGGAAAAAGAAAATAAAGGTTTTGGAATGGCCTGTCAAAAACCAGACTTAAATCTGATTACACAGCACATTCACACTCATAAACCAGCGGGGATAAATTAAAGCATTTCTGTCAAGAAGAGAGGCCAAAATTCCTCAACTGTGAGGTGGAGGAGTCATTGCCAGTCACAAAAATTTATGACCGTACTTCTTGCTACCAGGATTAGCACAACCAGCTATTCAATTTGAGAGACAAACTACATTTACTGGGTTATCTTTGTTTAACATTAAAATTTGTTTTATCACAAAACTTTAAGTGTGGGAAATGTACAAAACAAATGAATCAGGAAGGGGCAAATACCTTTTTCACGGCACTGTATATCTGTTAGAAAGTAGTACTTTTTTATGATTAAATATTTTATGCTGCCTATAGCTGTATTTCCTGCTCTGAGAATGTCCATGACCTCCCAAAAACCTTGACCCACAGAGAGGTTAACAAGAATGTCAAAAAGTGTGTGTGTAGACTGAGATGTAAAATGCACAGTCTGTGTTATCTGTGTCTACAATATGCAACCTGAGAGTTATCTCTCTACTCCATTGTAATACAAAAATGCCAACTTCCTGCTTCCTGTCCTGTTGTCATGGTGATAGCTTGAGCAGCTAGAGCTGCTTATATATAAATATCAACAGAAGTGCACCCGCCTCTCCCATCGTGTGCTAGCATCCCTCTTAAATGTCAATTAGTAGGAGTGTGTCATAGAGTCAGAAAAAAAAGAGGAATTACAAGTAAAGTTGCCGCTCATCAATCTTTTCAATGAGACACATGGGAAATTTGATCTCTCACCATGTGACACAAAGTCATTAAATACATATCGCTTTACTTGCCATGCAGGAATCAGCTGTCTTGCATTCTAAAAAGGGCTAAATCCATTACTGGGGATGTGAAATTTAAAGTAATTTTTAACTAAAGATTTTGTGATATACGTGTATATCCCACATAGCAAAATTGGTATGGCCTGGATCTGTCAGAAGTGCCAACTTGATGCCAGATCCGGGCCAGACTTGTTTTCAATTAGCCTGGGCCACAAAAACCAAACCACAATCGGGCCAGATGTGGCATGCCATCACATAAACAGTGCCATCATTGCGAGACCTGGCCATATCTGGATGACATACCACTTACCATGACACCAGTCAGCCAGCAGTGCCGGCTTGACATCAGATCCAGGCCAGACCCGTCTGCTATGTGGGATTGTCAGCTACAGCTTGCTTGGTCTGTAATACTTTGTTCGTCAGTTCTCCAATGAAGAATTTTTCTCACCTTCTGGAAAAGGGCTGCAGAGCATCTGAACCAACATATAGCAAAATTCTTCCCAGTTGTGTGAAATAAATAATTGGACATTTTTGGGGGAAAATACACTTGTTGTTAGAGATATGATGCCACACTCGAGTCAGTCGTAATGATCCGCAGAGGTGTTACATGCATGACAGTTTGCCTTTTTATAAGTGCCTCTATCCAACACTACTAACGCCGCCACATCTAATGACCAATTTCAAGCTGAGACTTGGAGAGGTTACTACTCTAGCTAAAAGGCAGCCAAGACAACGCATGGTTCTGATAATCCAAGCTAAATGGCCAGCGGCAAAAGATTCCTGTTCAATAAGTACCGTAATAGTTAGATTAATAATTTATTAAAATTAATAAATCGATAAGCTACAAACTGAAAGAGTGTTATGAGAAAGTGGTACTAATAGTTAACTATTTAATCCATTATCAATACTGTGCTATTGATTCATTCACAATGGTTCATTTTTCTCTACTGTGTGCACACGTTGCATTTACAATCCCTAATTTGGTCCCATAAAGTTTGCTCAAATATACAAACCTATGACTTACTTCTCTCTGTGGTTTTATAACAAGCAAAAATGAGATATTTATGAGCGTCTTTGCACCAGAGCCTCTAGCAGCCCTGTTCCTGTAACAGTGCAACGACCCACGAGAGACACATGGGAAAGAAGACAAGGTCACAGCGGACGTGTATCTGCAACCAGAAAAAAATATATATATATCTGCATCCCATATCAGTTCTGTGGCTGCTGGTGTCCCAAATCAAGTTCAGCCAAGAAGTATATATTTTGTATATTTTGCAGCTAAAAGTTTGGCTCACTCCTAATATTTTGCAGAAAGACAAATCAACATAGATACTTGCCTTTTACATATAACTACAAATAAGATACTTTCGAGCAAATCGTGTTGAGTGCCCTTTTCAGATTACAGTTTTGAGGTCTATACAGTGCATAAGTTCTTATAAAAGAAACAGAAAGCAGCGAGACCTTATTTTCTAAGGTGTCTCACATCTGGAAACATGATTCTAATTTACACAGCAACGTGCTGTTTTGGGTGGGAGCTCACACTGCAGTGGTTAATTCTGAGAAATGGGTTGTGTTCTCGGCATGAAGCTTAAACCAAATCCTAAATATTTTGAACAGAGCCGTCCGTTCAAATATGCTAAAAGGAAAATATTCTGCTGCTTCAGGGCATCCTGTTGGCAAAAGGGACTTAGATATGCAACACAAACATTTTTTAAACCATCAAAGGAGATTTCACGCACCAGTTCTAAAATCTTGTGTTTTCACTTCTCCATTGTATCTCAAAGTCATCACCTTTTAAGGTGTCTAACAGCTTTGAAGAAGCAAAAAGATGCTTTAATAATAGCTCATTAAACTTTAAATCTTCAACAGCGAACGGTACTTGCATTGGTGACTCTTAACTGCACTTTTGTTTACATTATAGGTCAAGCAAAGACAATATAAAGCCATTACACTGTGTTTTCAGGGCAGCCACATACACGGTTCATACCAGAAACTGCTAAACACATCAAAAGACAAAAATACAGCGCCCCACTTCTCTCTGATACATTCACTAATTACGCTCAGTGCAATCGATGCATCCTGTCTTTTTGCACAAAAAACAAAAATGTCATGCAAAAACACGTTCATCTAATGTCTACCAAATTATAAAAAAAGATTAATATCATCATGATATAATTTTTTGCACATTTTTGTTGTATTTATGAAGATTTCTGAGCAACATGGAATTAAAAATGAATAAAAGTTGCTATTCAACCTTTTGTTTAGACAGATTTCCCGTTTATGGTCTGTGCCATTGCATTGTGGTAGAAAACAGATTATTGTTTTGTAGATTACGATAAAGAAATAAAGTAATCAGTATAAAAACATCAGTATATTATCTAGCCTCAAACAGATTGGAGATTGTGGGAAATCACCTTCTCAGGCAGACTAAGATATGACATATGACACACGCTGATTATATGTTTTTGACACAATAACAAACTCTATGACTACGATCATCACTGCTTATTTACAATTTTACTGTAAAAACTTTTCTTAATCACCTCTAAAACGGACTCTGATGTCTGCATATATGTGTTGATAAAAAAAATAATCATTTTCAGAGCTGCTTCTTGAATCCAGAAGCACTACTTAAAAACGCATTTCTACCAGTTGACCTCAGCATATTTGTCCACCTTACATTGGCATCCAGTACTCCTACTTTTCTCCCTCTATAATAAATCCGCTTGCAATACATGTTTTAAAGTGTCAAATCATTGAAAGGAACACTGGAGGCGGACTGAACATGTCAACCTCAGCAGAGGTGCTGTCACGGATTATCCATTAAGTGTGAGGAAAAATAGGTAGTTTGTGAAATGTACCATCTATCCTAGATTCCTGTGCGATAGCCAGTCTGACATTTATGAAGTGCTGTGGCAAACACAGTGATTGACTGAAACTTTTTTAAATATACAATGCATGTAAACGGCATTTTTGCATTAGAGACTACAAGTCACACGCCATGGTACGTATATAGCAGCGCAACAAAGGTAACATAAATGTAGCTTGGCATTTATAGACTGAACAGTGCCAAGCTCCTCGTGGCACAGATGGTACAAAGATAGAGAGAAGAAGGGAGGGAGGGAAGCAATGAGAGAGGTCTGTGACACCTCTTTTTCTCTGCCCACACTAAAGCTGCCTATTATCTAATCCTTCACACCATGGATAGGGGGATTGGGATGGTCAGAGCGGCAGAGAAAGCAAGACATACAGTAGATGCCAGAAAAAGAGAGCGAGCAATCGTCATCATTGCCAGAGTGTCGTTCGGCTGATGGTAACACAAGGCATCATTGTACTGAGGGAGTGAGAGAACTGCTCCCTCTCTCTGTTTCAGCCAAGCCTGATTCGGCTCGACCAGTGTGGCCAAGTCCGAGGCTGGAAACTACTAAAGTTTAACTTGCGCCAGACCACTGAAGTGACTCATGATTACAGTGGTAGGAAAAAAGTATAGAGGATCTCTAAGTTCTTGAATTGAAGGGTTGGTGCATGCAAAATATAATTTAGTGCTTTAGAAAGGAAGAACTATGTTCAAAAATAGACACAATATGAATGCAAACATCTTAGGTGCAGATGTGTTGTACTGTATGATGTAGTATGAGTGTCAAATGGCCCAGTGAACGCGGGGAAATGTACATCGTGGAGAACAGCAGCGACAGGTTGGTCTCCTGGTTCATTTCAAATACATTGAAATAGCTCGTCTACAGACTTGCTCCTGAAAAGTCAATGAAAAACTGTGAGAATTTGAAAAGAATATATTCTATAATGCTTTAATTATACATAGAGATATATTTTAAATCGTAGTTGGAAAGCCCAAAAGAATATTTGATGGTGGCACATTGTCTGGCATTACACAAGCCAGAAGTTCACATCTGGATTTAATTTGTAGTACTAAATCTGAGAACCTTGCTAACAACACTGATCCCCTCTGTCTCTTCTAAGCAGCAAACTGCAATGATGCAAAACTTATTATGCTACTTTTTGACTTTAAAAGAATGGTGGGTGGTTATAGCAAAGATCATACCCAAGAAATCGTCAGCTCAGTATTTTTCTTACTGTCCAACAAATATTTAATAACAAATACATCACACAGCAAGCACAGCAAGAAAACACATAGACTTAGGTCGATAAACTTAAACGCATGCATTTAAAGCCTCAGGCAGGAATAACAGTAATAAAGTTTACTGTTTAATAATGCTGGCACCACAACAAAAAGTATCGAGGTCATTGAATGCCAGAGGTCAGTATCCAGTATATCTGTTGCAAAGACAACAGAAGAACTGCAGAGGGGAGGGAGCTGGTTTTCTATGGGCGAACAGCAGGAAAAAAATATCTGCAGTCTTCCCATGACATTCCAGCTGCAGCAACCAGTTTTCCCACAAGGCATGAGAAAGGGGACATCAGGCCAACACACAAACAGACATGCACACACGCACACCTGTGAAGTCTTATGCAACAGGTAAAACATTATTTGTCACAGCATTACACTGGTACAAAGTAAACAACAAAAAGATCAGGAGATTCATCTTCACACCTCACTATAGCAGCCACTCTTTACATTTTACACTTTACTTGTGACTAAATCTTAGTACAGCATATATCATTTTGTGACAAGGAACAGAAACAGTGATGCACATTAACCACGTATTTGCTCTGCTGCAGCTCAAAAAGAACTAATCCAACTTGTTCAGCAGTACTCCAGTATAATCCACTGTACATTTCTTGTCCATGATTCCAGTGATAACCCAAAGCCAAAGAGTGTCACAGACACATATCTCCCAAAGCCCCTGGACGCAAATAGAACAGAGCAGACACAAAAACAAACAGAGAGTCAGAGGGACACATTACCAACCTGCTCTTTCTGTGGACGTGCAGTCCACATGTTGCTTAGTCTGATCCACCTGGCTTTACTCAATGTTGGGCAAAACTAAAGCAACTAAGACGCCTAAGCAGACAAAGAATTGCACAGCAGCAGCAGCGGCGGCGGCGACAGCAGACAGCTCCTTCTAGTCTGCACTTCTGTAAGTGTGGCTGGGAAAAAAAAACTAACAGTGAACTCTCTCCAACTCCTCAGGAAGGAGGGGTCACACAAACTCTAGGCCAATCACAAAAAGAGACTCTTCCCATAGCCTTTTCTCATTGGATAAAAAATAGTGCAGGACTTGTGCTGAAGTAGGAGGAGTACACTTGGGAAATTCTTTGACACTGACTCTGCCTATTATCTCATCACTTCTCACTTTTACTCATTCTCTGTTATTTGTTTATTTTTCTTGCTTTCCATTATTTATAGCTCATCTCTCTGTGTATCATTGCACATGTCACTTGGGTGTTATACTAAATATTTAAAAATAATAAGAAAAAAAAAAGAAAAATAGTTAGGCATTTGATTTGGCTGCGTCTTCACTTAAACTTGGTGTATAAATACAAATTATACTCCGTATGTTTTGCCTTCAAACTAAAAGGAAAGCGATCTCTTCCTCCATCTAGTGGAATAATTGATGTACTGCACCTCTGTGCAGGCCGAGTAAAGCCAGTAGTTATCGAGAGTGTATATTATGGGTTTGATAAGGACTTTAACCTGAAATCGACCACACCCTGGAAACACTTTCTCAGTTAACATTGCAGATAAAAATGTAACCACAAACCTTTACCACATTTACCACGTGCACTTGACACATGAAGGATGCTAAATGTGCTTCATTTTCAAATAAAAATAGATGAGAACTGTCTTTTTCTAAATAAATAACACACATTTTCAACTCTACTAAAAAGAAACGCATCTGAGAAATTAAATCGATCCCGACACTAAAATAAAAACATGACATAACAGGTAATACAACCAGTTTTGCTGTTAACTCGTCTTGTCTTAGAAACAATCCAATTTTGTCCATGTAAATAGTGAGTCAGTCTGTTATTTGGCATTACTTCAGTTGTTATGGGCACACCAAACCACGACGTTTGACTGTGCAGTACAAATATCTAAAGTTGTGCTTTAGACCATTGTACAAATACGCACTTGCATGTGTAAACACACGCATTCAATGGTCTGTACACACATCTATATCAAATGATGACAGATACATACCGGAAAACTTCAAAGCACGACTGTCCCGAAAGCTAACGACAGCAAGATCAGTCTTTCTCAAGTCATTTCTAACTAACCGGCTTCGTCTCCTCGCTTAAACACACACACATCATAATTCAGTGGTCATAAACGGTGTCAGCTGGTAAGCACTGAGCAAAGGGCAGAGAGATAACACCAATTGAAACATGAGAATCTCATCCGTGCAGGAAAAACAGAACTATGCTGCCAGTCAAAGGTGTGATTTTTGCTATTTTATTTTTGTTTTTGCTTAAGACAAAAGGAAAATAATCTGATATATCTTAATTATATGTCATTAAAAATGGTGATAAGCCTCTCACTCTTATCGAGGCAATCCTAACCTACCCTAGTAGAGTAATTATGTAATTAGTTTAGACCAACCAGTTCAGTGGGGCTGGGGCCGGAAAAGCTGCATTGTGGTGATTGGTCTGCCTTCCATCCACCTTTTTGGGCGTTTGCACACATACATTCACTCACTGCATTTCTTATACTGCTGACTTACACTCTCCATTGTTAGTTAGTAGAGCAGAGATGCCAGAACGTGCCCAGAAATTATGGTGAAGGCTAAGTTATGTTGTTGGGCTTTTTGTGACAAGCCCCACAAGTTTGGAGGTCATTTTGGTTCCAATAGGCAACTTATACAAATGTGATTTGGCAACTTGAAGTCCATTCATAGTGTATATTGATCATCTA
Organism: Pundamilia nyererei; assembly: GCF_000239375.1. NCBI lineage: Eukaryota > Metazoa > Chordata > Actinopteri > Cichliformes > Cichlidae > Pundamilia > Pundamilia nyererei. The sequence continues at coordinate 1,360,969 of NW_005187471.1, forward strand.
CCCAAAATTCTAAATTACTTCTGTAAATAAAGACAGAATGCAATGGTTTGCAAATTACTTGTTTCCTATATTTAACTGAATATAGTAAACTGAGAAATATTATTTATCTATCCATCTATTTTCTTAACCATTTAAGAAGTAGCAATTAAGTATAAGCTTTAAATTGTTTTTTGCAAAGTAGGTTTGTAGGTGAGATTGTTGTAAAGTAACACATGTTTATTCAAATTCATGTATTCTTAGATTCTGAACATTTCAGTGAAGAAATAGATGTTATTTCGTTGTGGGAAATGGTATAATGTACATTGTTGTCCAAACTAGAGAATGTTTATACAGCACTGAACATATCAGGGGGTAAATTTTTAATGGCAATCTGAAAATGCACAAGATCGTTATCAATTATTCTGTTAGTGTTACCTGCGTTTTTGTTTTGTTTATTGTATTTTAATATAAGGCAGAATGGCCAGTTATCGTGCCAGTTCTTAGGGCAACATATAATATATTGTGAAAGTTAAATAGGTAATGGGCAACCAGAAAAGAAAGTGTCTTTTTCTGCTTTGTGCAAAGGGGTCATTCATTATAATCCATATTTCTAGGGCGCATGACAATTTGGCTACGTTCACACTGCAGGTGTTAATGCTCAATTCCGATTTTTTGATCAAATCCGATTTTTGTGTCTGCTTGTTCACACTACAAATAAAATGCGACAGCAAACGCGCTCTAGTGTGAACGCTCAAAACGGCCCGCATGCGCAAAAGAAGACGTCACACACAACACGCTCTGTACACCCAGAGCAAACCATATTGTTTGACTGATGGGCCTTAATATAAAGACTTCGGACTTTAGAATGAAACTAATCTACAGATTATACAGTACATAAAATATACGTGAAAATAAAATGTTCACGTTTCCCCAACGTTGTCTTCCCAACAGTTTCACTAACATCTACACTTATTGGCCAGGAAGCGTTTGCGATGTCTTCTCCAGAACTGATAATTGGCGTCTGTCTTGTGTCAGTGACGTAAAAGACGGATTTAATGCGACATGACCGTTCAAACAGCAGTCGCTTTCTAAAACATCGGATATGTATCGGAATCAGGACCACATACGAAAGTGACCCAGATCGGATTTGAAAATATCGAATTTGTGCCGTTCACACTGTCATACCATGATCGGATATGGGTCGCATAGGGTCCAAAAAATCGGATTTGATGCGCTTTCGCCTGCAGTGTGAACGTAGCCTTTGAGACCTCAGCAGCAGCTGCTTCCAAGCCCTTGGTTGATGAGCTAAGAGGTGGAAAACGGGCGGAGAAAGCCTATGTGAAGACTTGAAAATTGGATCACACGACAACTCTGGATTATGGGTGGGAAATGGAATTTATTATGTTAGTTTCAGTTAGGTTTTGGCGCGTTCTAACCCTTTTTGTGTCTTTGTGGGCTGATCAGCCACTTTTTAAGTTTCCCTTTTGTCTCATTTAGGTAGGTTAGTGTTTGTTGCCAGCTTTTGAGTAGAGTTCTGTTACTTTGACCTCTTTTATGGGCTCAATATTTATTGTATTTTTATTTATTTTATTTTATTTTTTGTATAATTTAACCAAGTTTGTTTTTATGGACTTTAACCCTTGCCTGACTTTCCTTGTCTTCTTGGTCCATCACATCATAAAACAGAGAGAGAGTCGACTTATTCTCCAAATGCTAATGAGGAATACTCTTTCTCATTGGCTGGTGGTAAACACAAAAGGCATAATTGCTTAAAATGCTGAAACCGCTACCAATCACTGCAACAGTACCGGTAGGTGGTGTTGCAGCATCACACTCAGAGCAGACCCCCACAACACAACCACTTCACTTGGGTAAGATGTTTTGCGCACCGGGAATCATGATCCACACACTGGATATGCACCATAACTACAGGAGCAGAACAGAAGTCTGGTGTTAAGGTGGATTTTTTTCATCGGTCTTGACTGATATTTCTTCTTTAACCATTTGGACTCTTAGATTTTTTTATTCCATTGACAATGCATCGTTCTTTCGTGGTGTTTGTGAGTTTTATTAAACTGTCTCCCTTCTGTCAGACAGTGATTGTTTTCACGCTAGTTGTTATTTTCCCGTTTGTGTTTGGCTGAGTTTGAGCGCCACTGTCATTTGCAGGACAGATGTTTTTTTGCTGCTGCCGCATCATTATGACCCTGAGTCTGACTCACCATCACATGCTGCCAGATGCAACTCGTCAACCGATCCAATATTTTGCTTTTTATTTTGTGCAAACGCGGGGACTTGCTGCCGCTGATGGGGACTCTTTGGGGCTTCTTAGCGCATGAAGGACCTCAGGCTTCTGGTGGGTTTCACAAATATTTTTTTTAAAGATGGAGAAGATAAGATGCGATTAAATGTTAGATTTTTAAATACTAGATCTGTTTTTATTTTCTGTCATATCCGTTTTTATTGGAGTATGCATCCCCAAAAATTTCGGCTGGCGATTTATAGCTTGCGAATATCCGGATGTAATGCATTTTGTAACCATCACTCCTACTCTTCAGGTACTTTTGGAACACTTTAGTGTGCGTTATGAAGATGGGGTGGATAATTCGGATCGATCTGAGATGGCCTCATATTTCTGTTATAGTCTGTTCAACACCGTCTATGTCGTGTTTGATCTTCAAAGTAAAGAAGTGTTAGGCTACACAGGATTGCTTGCACCACTAAGGATATTACTTGTGTTCACGCCTGATCTCCTCCGTTACACGTTTTTCTTAACTCCGGAAATCAAACAATGAATAACGCAGGTGAGTGCGGCATCGAGGGGCATGAGGAGTCCCAGATCCAGGGTGACATCAGCAGTCAGGGTCAGGTGCGGCCGGGAGAATAACCCAGAGGCAACAATGCCCTCCTGGCCCAGTCAACTGGAGTGCCTCCACCATAACTGCACCTGGGAGGAGACCAACAATACCATAAGCAAAGCTGACCCTTCCCCGCCCCCTCTCAATTATTATTCAATTCCTCTCCTAACGGCCATCACCGTCGCCTGCACACTGCTGTTTCTGATAGGGGTGGCCGGGAATGTTATGACCATTTTGGTGGTCAGCAAGTACCGGGACATGCGCACGACCACCAATCTGTACCTGTGCAGCATGGCGGTATCCGATCTACTCATTTTCCTTTGCATGCCACTTGACCTCTACCGCATGTGGAGATACAGGCCCTGGCGCTTTGGAGACGCGCTCTGCAAACTCTTTCAGTTTGTGTCAGAATCAAGCACTTACTCCACCATCCTCAGCATCACCGCCCTGTCAGTAGAGCGCTACCTGGCGATCTGTTTCCCATTGCGCGCCAAGGCTCTGGTAACCAAAAGGCGCGTAAGAGCCTTGATTTGTCTGTTATGGACAGTGTCCCTTTTAAGCGCAGGCCCTGTGTTTGTCATGGTGGGAGTAGAGCAGGACACCATGGGGCCACTAAACTTCAGTTCGTGGATGAATGAGTCTAACTTATTCCTGGAGGCTGAGGACACCCGAGAGTGTAAGATGACGCACTATGCTGTGCAATCCGGTCTGATGGGGGCCATGGTGTGGCTGAGCTCCGTTTTCTTCTTCATGCCCGTGTTCTGTCTGACAGTGCTCTACGGCCTGATAGGCCGTCGGCTGTGGCAAAGGCACCGGGAGACGAACATGAGCAACCGCGTGTCTCACAGGGATAAGAGCAACAGGCAGACCATAAAGATGCTGGGTAAGTTTCCAGAACGCGCAAATTATGCAAAAAGTCTAAAGTTCTTACATGATTCAAGTTTGAGTTGTCGACACATGAAAGACACCTTAGGGCTTTAAACTGTGTTCATATTAAAGTGATATCAGTTCAAATGTCCAAATAAAGATATATATGTTTAGGTAGAAAATGTTAATCAGCATCTCCTTTGACTAACCCCTGCTCCTTTTTATGTTTTTTCTTCCAAAAGTGGTTGTTGTGCTGGCCTTTGTCCTGTGTTGGTTGCCTTTCCATGTGGGTCGCTACTTGCAGTTCCGCTCTCTGGATGCTCCTTCCCCGTTGCTGTCGTTGTTATCCGAGTACTGTAGCTTGGTGTCAGTGGTTCTCTTTTACTTGAGTGCTGCCATCAATCCCATCCTCTATAACACCATGTCGTGGAAATACCGGGGTGCAGCGGCGCGCCTCTTCGGCCTGACCGACAGCCTGCCGCCACGGGGTCGCACAGCGAGCACTGTGAAGGGAGATGGCTCAAACGGCTGGACAGAGTCTACAATCAGCTTTTGAATGCATGGCCTAAATGGCTGGCGTAATGAATAAAGCTATTAGTCGTGGATCTACATTACTCACGTAAAGGCCATAATTTCTGTCAGGGCGATGCAAAATTGTGGTGAGCACTTGCCTTTATTTGACTGGAATCAAAAAGGATGATTAAAAAAGCACGAGCCATAAACGCTCCATATGCATAAAACGCTTTCTTTTAGATACAATTTGCTCAGTTACTTGTCTTGTTCGGTTATTTCAGCAAGTGCCACACACTATTCATAGAAAACAATTGAAAAGCAAAACTGGTGAAGTGCAAAAGTCACTGCCTGAAATGCTTACAGGATATCAATCAAAAACAGACACGCACGCCTGTGTGCTCACGTATAAATGTCACGCACATCTACAAATGCCTTATACTGCATTTATATTCTGGATGACAAAGAAAGCACTGTAGAATTTGCGGCACAGCTCTGTACTCATTAAGACAGAGGCAGAGGTGCAGTGTGTATGTGCATGTGTGTGGAAGAGATTTTTGCATGTGCTATGCAGGCCCAGTGTCATGCTTTTGGGTATGCTTTTAGTCACGTTACATGAAGATGTCGTGGGTTACTGTTATAAGTTGTCAAAATTCCCAGTGGGCACTTTTATATTCAAATCAATGCTGTGTTTGGGATCAATGGGGTGAGTCAACAGTCCCTGCAGTATTCTTGTGAATCTTTGTGGTGCACAGCCTTTGCTTTTTCTTTTGTGATTGTGAGACAATTTATATTTCCAAAATATGTATCAGTCTCTGATCTTGTTGAATGTATTTCACTGTTAAATGATCAGCACTGTTTAATCTGTAGGACCATCAGAAATGTGTATTAGGGGGTGTGTGTGTGTGTGTGGGGGGGGGGGGTCCTATAAGGTAGCATCGCAAAAGGTTTTTACAGGTCTTATGACTCTGCAAGTTTAGGTCTGGTGCATACACAAAGAAAGCTGCCTGTTAATTTATAAATAAACATGTTAGCAGTCACTTTCTGGGCCATGTGAACTGTGCACCATTTTCCAGCAGTGTTATCCACATGTTTTCAGTCACCAGCTATAGTTACATATGTTGCACTGATTAAGCATACAATGCTATCTTTTGCTGTGGCTGTAAACACAAAACGTTATTATAAATTTGTCTAATTTACCAATAGCAATCATGCTTTTTGCAGCCATATTTATGGCAACAAAAACATTCATTTTCACTAGTCCTGCTTCTATACAAGTAGCTTCCACTGTAAGCTAGCCCAAGGCTTCACAGCTATCTTTAGCAGACATGGTTTTCCACTGACAAACGAGAGAAGTGAGTTCTGTATAATATGTGTCTTCTTTTTCTCATTTAACAATTTACTAAAGCCTGGAAGATGAAAAGTCTTCATGGGTGATTAAACAGCAGATCATGGCATGTAAAGTGATTTTAAATGTTCTCCAGTCTGATGAAGTGCTACAACAATGTATAAGAAAGTTTTAAAATAGATTTTCCTTTGAGCTTGTGTAAGATAACACAACAGGTGGAAATGTAAAAGTGGTACATTTTGTAAAGTGATTTGTAAAGAGCCTTGTCGAAAAGATCTTTGCTATAATTTGTATATAGATGCTTTGTAATGCAGTACACTCAGGTGGTTTACGCAGTCCAAATCACCACAGCAGCTTCCTTGATTTAAAACATGGCCTCATGACTTTGAAGAATGTATCTGTTAAATGAATGTTTATGACCATATACTGATAACATGACATGCTTTTATCAATCCATACTTATTAACAGTCAAAATTTATTGCTTTTTTTTTTTATTAATCTATGTGACTATCTTCACTTAGTTAATGTGTATGTCTATGATAATGTCTTGTAAAAGAAACAAAAAGTTTCCTCCTCTTTTGTACACAGTATTCATATTCTTTGTGTAACCGACTCGACAGTCAGAAAGTTGCCCTCAGCAGATATGAGATGCAAACTGCAATCAGGGTTATTAAACCAACAAACACCAGTAAACACCTTCTCAGTCACATTAAAAAATAACAAAAGATAACAATAGGGTATGCAGTCATTTCTCCATGTGGCCCAGCAGTACCCCACTATATAATGTTGGCCTCAAAGGGGTTTAACACTGGCCGAAGGGACACTGCAATGTGCCTCTCCCATCTCAGCTGACAGGATTTTCTTGGTGCCACCAGGCTCCATTCTATCACATTAGATAGCTTATAAGACAGCAGGTGCTGCCAATATGAAGCAGACCTCAAAAGAGCACTCATTCATCACTAAATTCCCCTCAGGTACTTGATCAAAACACTTACAGGGGAGTCAGCAAAAGCCTTTGAGTGCAAAAATGTTCAGCAGATTGAAAATTAGAATGACTATGAAAGGTAATGAAGGATTCACAGGGAATTAAAGCTCAAAGTTGAGTTGGTAACTCACAGGAGAACTGGGTGGATGAAAGGTGGAGAGAAGAAGAGATCTGAAACACAAAAGTCCACATGAAATACCTCAGTGGAAATGGACAATAAAACACAAGGTGAAAGAGAAGAGGCTCAAACAGTGAGTCAGAAATCATAAGAGCTTGTTTAAATGAAGGTTGTGAGTGTGGATAAATGAACATTACACAATTAGGATGAGAGTGGAATTAAATAAGTATTTTTAAAAATGCAGCACCTTTTTTTTATTATTTTGATACCAGTTCAGACAAGCTAATGTTTGCTGGTATACCAACACACTGACTGTTTACAAGTACACTCACAGGGGTGGACCAAAAATGAAGTCATCTGCAAATGGGATAGTGCAGATGGTTCAGACCAGGACAAACGCAGCTATATTTTTTCATCAGTCTCCTGATGATGACGACAAAAAGAATCCTCCAAGAAGCTTTCGTTCAAATAAGATTAGGCATCTGTGTCCACACTAGTGGCACCTAAAGTTATTGTCAATCTCCTTCATCCTGGTTGGGACAAGCACCCTGTGTCTCTGCTAAATTTTACATTTAATTCGATAGTCAAGTGAAAACATTAAAGGCATCATTATAAACATCAGTCTGTACAAAAGAACCCCAGCCTGCAGTTTTTTGTTAATACAAAAACAATTGCTTAAAAATTTAAGTCTAAATAGTTCAGTATAGACTTTTGAACATGAAATGAATATGAAATGTTGATTTTCCCCATGAGGAATACGTACATAACCCTATCAGTGTATTAGCAGTCTGGACTGTTAATTATTAAGCTATCAATTTTGACCCAAACATTTGAAAGCCACAAAGTGACACTTTTTGTTTTGTTTCTCGGGAATCTTTGGAAAAAGGTTCCTGCATCAAAAATGTGAAAACTGGAACACCCGACAGTGAAATCCTACCACTTCCAGTCACTAGACTTATACCATATTAACCTATAGAACGGTATTGTTCAACAAAAGCTACTGCAGTGCACTTAAAAAAAAGGATTTGTAGTTTGACTAGGAAAATAAATGTTTGATTTTCTTTCATAAATGTAATCTATGGTCTTTTTGTTAAGACAAAAAGACTAATGTCCCTCTGATGCCCTTGGATTGCCTGTGATTGAGGAATATTGACCTTGCAGTGCTGCAGTTTCTGTCCGGCTGCTTTCAGGGCCAGCAGGGCATAAAGTCTGTGATTTAGTCTTGTCACAGCTTTCTGGTTAAACAGTATTAAGGCCACCAGAGAGTAAATCTCAACATGACAAACCTTCACAGACACACATTTACACTCACCTCAAATCCTTGAACCCTAAGTGACAAATTAAAGGCAAAAACTATTATATTAATGATTTGCGGTGAAATTTCAAATGAATTACAGTGCTCGTAAGATGAGCTCTCCAGCTGAGTAATTCTAATTTAAACCCTAATATTATAAATATTGATTATCAGTCTTCTATGTTTACAACAGTACACAAAGATGATGCAGATGAAATGACAATAATGACCCTCTTATTAAATCTGAAAGATACAAATCAATACTGCCACAGAGAATGTCAGAAGTGTGTTTATACTTGTTTCTCCACCATATATTGATGTATTCAGCTGGTTTGGGAAGTCCTATCCAAAACAAGAACAAACCAACAAACTGCAGAGCATCATTGTGTTGAAGCGTAATGTTGACATTCAATAAACAGTGCAATTAAAGACAGAAAAAAATTAAAACATTTATTGGGCATAAATATATTATATATACGCTACCGATACAGTTACGTCTTACATACATAGGGTAGTATTTGCAAAAATCTATACATTAAAATTGATATGGCAGTTTCTTTTATATAATGCATATGAAATTGTCTAACATTTACAATACAAGAAGAAATGCATGAATTTCTTTTTTTCCTCAATTCGTAGACCATGACAACGTTGGAATGTTTATTTTTTAATTGTGAGGTAAAAATATGTTTCTGTTTTTGTCTTACTTAAAAAATAGTTAAATACCTGTGAGTCTCTGTATGTTTGTCAAATCGCCAATCTCTCAGTCAAAATCTCTACATGTACAAAACATTCCAAAAAAAAAAATGATCAGAAGGCACAGACGTGGGGTTGCTGGGCAAAACATTGTCTCTCACTCTTGACATACCCGCCAAATGTACAGGACCTGCAGGGTGGTGAGTAGGGAGGCTGGGGTTCTATAAAATCACCTGTATTTGAGGGGAAAAAACGCAAAAAAAACCCCCAACAATGCACATCAAGGGAGTACCCTGCCCACAAACACAGTGCCTTTTTGTTAACACTGTGCTAACCTTGGACTATTTAACACTAGCATAACTGGCCTGACAATGACCATACACCAAGCAAACCTCTGCTCTCCCACTGGGGAATTAAGGCTTAAAAGGGGGTAGTGTTGGGCAACATAAAATCAGGAGTTTAAGGAAAGGACACCTCACAAGTCACCTGTCAATTACAATGCAACAGGCAGACACAAGATGAACACATCAGACAAAGGCACCATACTCCCTATAAACTTTCCTTTCTTTGTGGCTGTACTGTGCATTCTGCAGAGAGCGCCCCAGTAATGCCAATGTCACAGTGATGCCAATAACAGAATAATGCCAATAAAAGTAACAGACAGTGTTGGCAGTAGAGTTTGGAATAGAGCAAAGGATCGCGTTTCCTATCGCTCATATTTACCTCATCAAGCCTAATGCTTGGCATAAAAAAGTGCTTCAACTCTGTTAGTCATAATGAATTTACCCTCTTCTTCTATAGCTCTATAGATATCTCAGTATATCATCTCTTAGCAATGTACGGACACAAAAAAGCTCACTACTGTTATACCAGCACAAGCCTGAAAAAGGATTTATCAATATTATTATTTTCATCATCTGCCGGAAACCATCGTATGATTGTTTTTGCTTTCTTTACCTTTCAGTGTGAAATCAGGTTGTGTAAAAATTAAAAAACGGGAAAAAAAACTCCACCGAAAGGGGCTACACATTTCATAATGGCACATTTTGCTTTACAAAACAAAACAATAAAAGATAATATGAAAAGAAGAAATATCACAGATCAAGTTAATGTTTTTTTTTCCTTTAGAAAGAATAATGATAATAGTCGTAATGCTGTGTCACTGCAGAAGAACATCTCAGAACCCTTTAGACGATTCAAAACACAACAACTAGTGGACATAAAAAGTTTGCACTTTGGCATTAAAACAGTAAAAATAGATATCAGAAGCTTCATTATAACACTAATCAGAACAAAAGCCAAAGGCAGCAACGTTTATCCCAAAACAGATGACTTGAATTGACCATAAGACCTGGCTTGCTACATGTTTCTCTAAGCGTTTCAAGAACTGCTCGCCTGTGCACAGCCAAAACAGGAAATGTAAAAAATAAAATAAAATAAAATAAAAATACATAGGCAATTTGGTTAAATGTTTGAAACGGCAATGATAACTGCAATTCATGGACTGATGAGCTACAGGTTCCCAACAGCTGTAAGAAAAATACTTAAAGGGTTACTGAGATAAGGAATGCTGGCCTTAATCATACAATCTAACATACATCCATTAAAACAAAAGAAAAAAAAACATGCTACAAGAAAAAATTAGTATATAACTACACTTGTCTCTTAATCTTTTAACAATAAATAAATGAAGATTGCACTGTAATTGGCATGTAAAGTACTGTATGCAAATATATAGTATAAATAAAACCTAGAAAAGAACTCTACCTTTACTTTCCCACCAACTTTGGCAAAGGTTTTTTAAGCTAGTAAACCACTTTACTTACTGACACAAACAGGAGCAAGGCACAGCACAGACAGAGCACAAGATACAGCATCAAAAATGAGAGAACAAAGGGAAGGAAGAGAGAAAAAAAGAAGAAAAGAAGCTAAAATGATAAATTATCATGATGACAGCAATAGGGATGACAAGATTAGATCTCCCCTCTGTGAGGCCTTATCCCTGAGGTACATTACAGGCTGCCAATCAGAGCTAATCATTACCTCCGTCTCCCATCCAATCCCTTTTACTCCCTGCACCCCATCCGACAAACATGTCACACATTAATTACGCAGGTCAGGGTGACTTCTTTGGATTATCGGGGCATGTATTGGGTTGTACCTTGGCTTTGTTGCTTCGGGTTGGGGTTAAAAAGGGTTTTGGGGACTTGGGTGGGAGGTGAGGGGCTGTTATGTGTGTTAGAATGCCCTGTTCTGATGAGTTGTGTCCTGTCAAAGGCTTGTTTGGTTAGTGAACATTAGTTCAAGTCCTCAGAGAACATGTCCGTCTGAGGAGAGACCACAGACTTGCTACTGCTCTGATTACATATCAATAAAGCACCTTTTAATAGAGAGAGCGAGAGAGAAGAGAGGGAAAGTGAGAGTAGCGCATGGGCAGACAGATGGGATGGATCGAAAGCAAGAGAAAAGTGGCCAGAGCAAAAAGGGTAATTACAGATAATCATGGGTGGGAAATGAGAAAAGAGGAGAATAGACTTTAAATGCATCAATTGACAGGCTAGCCGGAAGGAGAAACAGCTTTAGCATTGCTCTGGCTGGCTAATTCTTAGTGGGGGCTAAAGCACAAGCTAACTCCTAATGGCTTTCCTAGTTAACACCCATACAGCTCTGAGAAGGTAGGTTAGCTGGCAGACTGTTAGCACCTCTGGGTCAGTGGAGCTACGTACATATCGCTAGTAAAGCTACAGATAAATAGGCTGGAGCAATGGTATTTGAGATGGTAGATTAAAGAAGAACTGACCAATGGCCCAAAATATGCTCAGCCCAGCCCTTTCCTTGTCTGCTGCAGCCGATCACAACCACAGCCCGGCTCCCCAAAGCCAGTTTAAGCCTCACAAACCAATACCTTCAAGGGCTCATATTCTGAACCAAGACAAGTGTTTAAGGGCTCCTTCAACTAAATGTGCAAGCTGCTGAGCTGACCTCAGAGCTGCCGTCTATGAGCACCTAGAGTCCACTATTCCCCCTTTTACACTGTACTTCAGACCTTACATTGCCATCACTTATATTACATCAATTTATAGCATCATAGTATTTGCTATAATATACATATCTATATATAGAGTTCATATATTAGATTACTGGTTTTCCATTCTTTTGTAGATATAATAAAATCAAAGGATAGCAGCATCTTAAACCATACATGGATTGCATCACTTTGGTAGCGGAAAGAGTGAATGAGTGAATGTAAAAAGCTAAGCAGATATGTGATTTACTTCTTAGGATGAAATGTCTTTCTCATTGTCATTGCATGAGTGTAATTGGATATGTGTGCAAGGTTATGCATGTAAGTCTGCACCTTTGTCTGTGCACTGGGTATTTGTCAGTCTGCATGTGAGAACGGGTGCAGATTGCGTGAAATGTCTGACAGCCTGTAGAGTTGTAACAAACTGGGTAAGTAAGAACAACTAAAGCTTTGAAGGCCTACACTGGAATATGGCTGAATGAATAAAGACTACAGCAAAAAAAATGCAAATTAAACACTGAAAAATAAACCAAAAAAGTAAGGCAATGACCATCAAGAAATATATGTTCTCTAAGTGAATATGTTTTAAAAAGATACAAAATAAAAACATGCAAGTCAGTCTGGAGAGCAACTGTTTTGCTCACAGCTATTTTAAGGCTTGATTATCAGCTTTCTTTCCCAAACGAGGTACAGCTCAGACAAGGCTTCCCTCGACAGAAATCCTTAACAAATGAGACGGACAATGGTATGAAGACAACAGAGACGGAGAGGGAAAAAGTCCAAAGTGAGTGAAGGCAAAAGACAACAGGAACAAGGTGGGAAAAGCCTGAATCAAAAAATAACCCAAAAAAAATCATAGATAGCGTTGAATGTACATCTCAAGTGTTTGTTTTGATTTCATTCGGTTCTTTCATAGATGTTTTTTAAAGTTTTTTTTTCTGCGATTTTGCTTTCTCTTTCTATCCTATAATTAAAAATTCCCTCACTTCATGAAGAAGTACTGTAGCAAGCAGGCCATGAGGATGGAGAAGCCTGCAAACACACACACAATCAGCGCCGCAAAGCGCTCGTCGCTCGAGATCAGGCCCGCTCCTTTGCCTGCTTCCACGGCACACTGCTCTCCTGATGATGCTGCCTCCTGGCGACGCAGCGTGAACAAAGAGGAAGGGCTCAGTGGTCCACACAGCTCCTGGCACGTATCCTGGCAACGGCGGCAGGCACCCACACGGAAACGGTAGTCTGTGTTGCTCTGGAGACCGGAGATTTGAAACACACCCTCCTCTCCCTTGAAAACCTTTGAAGGCAGGAAAGAGGTGAAAAAAGTTTTACAGCTGACTTGGATAAGAAAGATGCAGATTTTCATCCAACTAAAAAGTTGCTCAATTTTTAGGAGAGAGATATGTTCTTCCTATCATTCTTATTTGATAGGTTTCTAGGTGTGCAACAGTCCTCATTAAGGTCTTCTTTGGTGTATTTTGTTTCTCATGATGTGCCAGACGTTTTCAGCTGGTGAAAGGTCTGGTGAAGAGGCAGGCCAGTTCAGCACCCGGACTCTTCTACAAGAAGCTGTCCAGGAGACATCTTTTTAATGACCACCCTTAAAAAGATGTCTCCTGGATGGGAGCATATGTTGCTCTAAAACCTATATATACACCTTTCAGCATTAATGTTGTCTTTCCAGATGAGCAAAGTGCCAGTTTCCCTAGGCATTATTGGGCTCCCATACCCTCAGGCATACAGGATTTTGAACTAAGCGCTGATAACAAGCCAAATGGTCCCTCTCTTCTGTAGTGTGGAGGACGTATCATAGTATCATTCAAGTTTCCTGAAAAGAATTTCAAATTTGTCCTCCCACAGAACAGTTTTCTACTTTCATGTTAACAACATTTTTACATTTTGCTTTTTCTTTGCACGATAGAGTTTTAATCTGCATTGGAACTGTGTTCACAATGATTTCTGGAAGAGTTCCTGAGTCCTTACAGTGTAATTGATGTTACTGCAGTGCTGCTTGAGAGCCGAAAGATCACAGGCGAGGATCACACCGAGATTCTCCAGATTCTCAGAATCATTTCAAGATATTACGTACTGTAGATGATTGGATACTAAAAGTTTTCACCATTTTATATTGAAGAACATTATTATGAAACTGTTCCACGATTTGATGATGTGTTTTTTTTTTGTTTTGTTTTTTTTGGGGGGGAGGGGGTGTATTCGCAGACTGGTGAATTCTCCTTCTAGCTTTGCTTCTGAGAAACTCTGCCCCTCTAAGATGTCATGTTACTGACATTTTGCCAATAAACCTAACTAGTTGCAAAATGTTCCTCCAGCTGTTTCTTTTTAGCACCACTTAGTTTTTTCGGTCTTTTGTTATCTCCACCCAACTCTTTTGAGACCTGTTGCTGCCGTCATCTTCAAAATGAACTAATATTTTTTGATGAAATAGTAAAATGTCTCAGTTTAAAATTTCATGTCTCCTATGTGCTATTGTGATTAAAAAACATGTTTAAGACATTTAAATGACCGCCTTGTGTTTTTCTTTGCATTTTACAGGGTAGAGTTTCTTTGGAATTGAACTTGCAGAAAGGTAAGTGGTGTTTGTGTCAAAGGAGAATGTGTGTAGACAAAAAACACCATTTTATTTTTAGTGCTGCAGTAGAAGAAATGGTTTGATAAAGGTGCACTGAACTTTAGCTGTTAGACTCTCAAACTGACGAGAGGTAAATATAACTCTGAGTGCACAGGTTTTATCTACTTATGAGAGTCTGCAGTTCTTCCCACCAACCATTCTGTAATTCAATAACAGAAGTTGAAATGGCCCTGAAGACAAATAACTTTTTGTCTACCTGCCTGCCCACCGCTGCAGCTGTGAGCAATCAAATCCTATATTTCCAGGTGCAGCAGACTCTTCCTGAGATACTTCTGTTTTGTAATTTTCATTAAAAGTATTTAATACCTCTCAGCAGGGGGGATGTATATGAGGGAAGTGTTCACACATGGGTATTTTACTCTTCTATCAAATGTCAAAAGAAAATTGAATTAATTAATTCCAGCAGCTTCCTAGTGTTTAGATGAACTGGACAGCTCTCATGTAAGACCCGTTTACATGTGTGTGTTACAAACCTGTTTGTATTCTGACTCACGTCCCACCAGCACCTGGAGCACATAGCTCACAGGGTCCCCCCTCATTGGTGGAATAGTTTCCCATGTTATCTCACACATGTTCCCCTCCAGCTGGTGCACTCTGGGAGCTGTTGGAATTAATAATAACAAATCATTATCTCATATACATGACTGCATATCGTTAAAAGACGCTTGCAAACAGATGAAGAGTATAATTAGAACACCATCTCTTGTGAAGTCAAGAAATGGTGATTATCATTTTACAACATTTAAAATGTTGTAAATGGCCTGGCCTGCATTTGTAAAGTGCTTTTCTAGTCCCTAAGGACCCCAAAGCGCTTCACACTACATTCAGTCATTCACCCATTCACACACACATTCACACACTGGCGATGGCAAGCTACATTGTAGCCACAGCTGCCCTGGGGCGCACTGACAGAGGTTGTAAACAGTAAAGTGTAGATAAACTCACAGTTCAGTGATTTGCCAAACACTTAAAGCCTATATTTAACTGAAAACATTAAGAAGATAACTTATCCAGAGCTGAAACTTGATTCAGCATATAGAAAAAGTGGTATAAAACTGGGTATATAAAGAGCATACCAAAGAAGGTTCATTCTTCCGTGAAACAGTGCAGCAAAACACTTATGATTGAAGAACAACATTTTTCAATATGGAACTGCAACGACTTTGGGGATATTATAATGTATAATAGAAAAAATACATCATATAAATGTAAGGCTTATCTTAGGGCCAATGTTCATTTAGGATGAACTAAAACAAAGCAGAAGAAACAACTGAAATCTATCAATCAAAAACAGAAAAACGAGAAACATATATATGAATATAAATAGTGAACATCAGCTACAACAAAGTGAGTCATGAAATTCATTTTGTTTTTCAGTTGTAACATTTGTTATGCACTGCAATCAAATCCTTGGGGATTAATGTCATTTTACACTGTAAATTACAATGTTAACAACAACGATGTCATTTTGACTGCAATAAACTGCTGCATTAAATACAAAACACATTTTACTAACTGCTTTGATAACCAAGTATCTATATGTTGATTCATCTCAACATCACCTGCTCTTTATAGTTTCAAATGAATGCCTGACCCTTTTAGATGGCGTACACTGCTATGAGCTTTACAGAAGCTATTCGGTCCCTCGAGTGGGTTTATGGATATATCAATGATATGCGGCACAGCTACCATCATACTTTGTAGATATATCCAGAGAGGTTACCCCTTACTGCAATTATTGGAGCTGTAATAAGCCACCCCCTCTCTTACAGTAACAATCAGATGCTGGAGGCAATAATCAGGCAGGCGACAGTAAACATCATCACTAACAGCCAAAAACAGATGCATTTGTTGCATGCGTAAAGCTTGATTTAATCCACGTAGAAGTGGCAAACATTACTGTATGCATGGATACTCGTGCACTGGTGTGTTTGCGTTGCTCTGCCATCATATGTGAAATTGAGCTGACACTGGTGGACTGGTAGGACATCTTCAAATGATCTGACCCCTGAAGATATTTAAAGTTAGATTTACCTAAATAGAGGACTGTGCGTTTTAATATATCTGATAATTCACAACTGTACGATCTGAAAAGGCAGCTGGTGTATAGCTAGTGATGAAGACAGGACTTCTTTGTGTGAAATGTGTTTGTGCACAAAGACATTTTCTCCGCTTCGGTTTACCTTTCAGGGCAGGGGGTATAGACTTGGTGGTGCAGAACGTATGCGTGTCAGAAAAAGGACCCTCCCCAGCATCACTGATGGCCTGTATTCTGAAGCTGTAGCTGCTGGACTCGGTCAATCGCTGAACCTTGTAGGTGTGGCTGGGACCACGGTAGATTGTCACAAACCTAAACAGGGAACATAATGAAGAAGGAGAAATAAACAATAAGATGTAAATCTAAAAAAACTTTTTAAAAAGAAAGGACGGTTCAATGTGACAGAGGGAGCACTGACAGGCCTAGGCATGAAGGATCACTCCATCAGAGATAAAGGAGAAATGGTGAAGGGAAGTGAAGGTGATGGTGTTATGAATGGGTATAAGAAGGGAAGAGTTATGATAATAGAGAAAAACATGGTTAAACATCCATCCATCTATCCATCTAATTCAAGGTCGTTGGGGGCTGGAGCCGATCCCAGCTGTCAATACGGCTGAGGCAGGTTACAGCCTGATCATGTTGCCATCTTATTGCAGAGCACGGTCAAACAAGAACAGTAAAAAGTAAGGCACAAACACTTAGATACCCACTAATCACTAACTTAGTTATAAGGACTGATAGACCATGTTTGTGACTTGATATAGTTTAACTCAGCACAGCAGGCGTCACAAGAAAAATGATGAGCAGCTCAGCGGTGAATGTGAATATTTTAACACAATTATATGTTAACCTGAGGTAAGATTAACTTCAGAAATAAAATGTGGGGACCTTGAAAAGCAAGAGGAGCAGCAGAAGAAAAGAAAGCACCTTAAAAAAAAAGATAGAGATGATTGATGAACACGCAGGACAAACAGTGGCAGGCTATAGTCACAAATCTGATGAAAATGAGCACCAAAAGCATTCCTGGCTGGCTCGATGGACAGATTCATGGAGTGGGAGAGATAAAAGCAGGAAAAGTCTGGGAGATAAGTGAATGTGAGCCGAAGAGGGGTTATTTATCTCAGCAATCCGCTTTGCAGCAAAATAAGGTAAATGTCTAGGTGGCAAAGGAAGCCATGAAGCAGAGGAATGAGAAAAGAAAGACAAAGGTAAATGGTTAATGAACAAGAGAAGAGGCAGTAATAGAAGAGTAAAGTCGCAGGAGGATGAGAGGGAGAGAGAAGTTAAAGCAGAAGGATAGGTGATTGAGAATTAAAGGAGATGATGATAATGTTGAAGAGAGAAAAGAGAGCGCGAGACAAAGAGGAGAGGAGAGAGGTCACGGTTTAGTAGAAAGCTATAACTCCAGATGAGCTCTTTATGTAGCTGCACTACAGAAGTGATGTGTTTCTCTGGCTGATATATGATGTTATTAAACCTTGGCCTTACTGGTGGGCCATACAGTTAACACGTGCAGCGATCAACTGCATGGCTTAAAAAAAAAACCAAACAACTAATGCATTAACTTTTCCATCATCAGGAGCTATGACCTCTTCGCAGTCGACCAGACATAAATGGTAAGATATCAAAATAATTAACATTTAGCACAGCACAAACAAACAATAAATACCCTTGCACAAAAAAATCACTAGGACATAGTTAATGAGATGAATTGCCCTGGTGCTGACCAAAAGCTGACCAATTAACTACAACATGGCAGAGCAGAGGGCAGGATGAGAGAGGTCAGAATGTAATGAAACAAGCTGTTATTGTTCTACTGCAGACGTCATCGTGTAAGAAGAATAAAGCCCTTGAACTACACTGCCCCGTGTTGTCATGACATTCTTGCAACTCTCAGATTTGACACAAGGCATGTCAGTGGGTAACATGGATGAGAAGAGGGAGAAATGAATGGAGCACAGGAAACAAGTGAAAATAAAAAGCCCTGACTCAGGGAGGACAGCGCATGAGCAACAAGTCTGCAAACAGGGAGATAAGAAAAAGAAAAATTAGTCTGAGCAAGCAAGGGAAAGGAGGATGGGAAGGTACAAGGATGAGAAATAAATAATGGCAACAATAATGGGAACCGGAGAAAAACACTTTCTTTATCATCATAAAATAGAGGAATGCTTGGGTTTACTGAAAAATAAAGGAAGGGTAAAAAATGCCAATGCAGGGGAAATAATTCCTGAAAGGAAGCACACATTCATTGTCAGAATCTCCACATTCGCAGTCACCTGTCTAACAATAAACCCCGATTAATAAACATGAATTAAATCAGAGGACAGCAAGAGACAGAGGAGGGGAGGAGTCAAGGTCAAAAACATAAGTGTAATATCAGAAATGATATTTGCACAGATTATTGCTGGCTATTCAATATGTTTGTTTACAAAGCTAAATACTTCAAGATTTCATTAGTTCCCTGCTTTCAATGTGCCCTTCCACTCTCGCTTATTATGTCAGCAGTGAAGCTTCTGGTTGCCATGGCTAACTCATACTAAAAAATAAAAACCCTTCTAATTCATTTTAACAGAGCGTGATGAGAAAGAAAAGGGGAAAGCAGAGCAGCGTAGGAGGAGTGCCCTGTAAATCTTCTACGTCCATTCTTAATTTTATATGCCTTTGCACACAAATACACAGTGTACAAGAAACTGTGATGCACCACTAACCACTTATACCACCTTTTTTTTAAAAACACATTTAAAATATAGATGCCAGTGATCGCAAGGTACCCTCCCCACACACTGCTCCCCGAGAGCTGCACTGGTGGCTGCCCACTGCCTCACTGGATGAATGGGTTAAATGCAGAAGAGTATTTTCCCTACAGGGACTAACACATACACATTCTTTCATTTAAATGAGCCACTCCTCATCCCTAAGTCTACAGCATAAACACTTGGGGAAAAAAAAGACAAATTAACCTTGAGTTTAGTTGCCAACTATGTTTAATACTCCAACTCCTATAACTTCATCGGGTGCATACAGACACATGCATAATATACCTAACTGCATCCAAGCGTGATTACAAAGAAAGAAAAATGTACATAAATATGCACAAACATTACTGTGGCAGTTAGAAAAGGGTAAACAAAACTGTGAAAGCTGTTTGCATTTGGTATGGCAGAGAGCGATCGCATACCTCTATGTTTGTTTATGTGTATGTGTGTCACAGAAGCTAACAGGCCACAGCCTGCCAGTTAGGGACCCATCTGTCAGTTATGGTACCCATTCCAAGGGTGTCAAGGTGCCAGCTTGATACAGCCAACCCTTAATTCAAACACTGATAAGGGCCAACCAGAAGGATAAAGGAGGGAGCTAAACAAACTGACAGTTGGGCAGACGGGCTGGTGCGATGCATTACAGATACTCTTAGCTCTAGCTACTTGCAAAAATTCCCTCCTCCTGAACTTTTTTTGCCCCCAGATGTGTATTTGACTCCCTGTCCATGATTATTTTCCATCCTCTCCTCCTCAGTCTGCTAACACTATCTTTCCATTTCTCTTTTTATCGCTGCTGTCTGACCAGTCAATTCAATGAAGGCTTGATTGTTGGGGGCTGCATCCCTGCTGTGTCCAGCTCCACTCAACATGACTACTCCCAGGTACATCTAGTTACTGCACACGGAGGAAAAGGCACAGATCCCCACAAGTACCTTTAATGTTAAATGCACACACTCCCTCGGCTCCCCTCAGCTGCTCTGGTTTTGTCCTCCTAGTATTTGTGTGTTCTTCTCAATGATGTGCATATTTTTAACCTGGGTTCTAATTTGATCAATTGACTAGTTATAGGGTGAGAAGTCCTCTGAGGGCAACATCATAGTTTCAATCCCTTGTTACACATGAGGTTCCATAGATAAACGCAGACTATCGTTCTGTCTATTGCTGTCATAGAGACAGGATTAGTAGGTTAATTGGGTGTTCCACTTTTTGTTTATAAATGGGTAAATATAAGCTTCGAGTCCAAGATTTTAATGTGTTGTTTAAATAAGCTGGACTCAGCCCATTCCCTCAAGTAAACAATGATGATGGAGCAGTATAAACTGGTCCATGTATACTCCACCTGTGGTTCTTGTCCTCCATCTGTAGTGTGTAGACCATGTCATCAGCAAGCAGAGCACGTGTGTGGCTGGTGTTTTCGCCCCACTTGAGCTTCAGGCTTTGAGGGCCAGCCGCTGAGCATTCGAGTGGGGGCGGCGGTGGCGGGAGAGGGCGTGTCCTCACGATCAGTGGTAAACTGTTGGGACTGGAGCCAATGGCATTCACTGCCTGGATCTGCACACTAAAAATCATGGGAGAGAGCGAGAAAGAGATAGAATTTATTTGTTGAATATTGCACTGTAAAAATGTTTATTATTATTTTATTATTTATCATCTTATATTGATTGGATTTTTGTGGAAATGTCTCTAGAGATCAGAGCCAAACAAGCCAGCATTTAAATTTTACTTGAGCATGTGTGCACTGATTTAAGATCACAAGCCAAAGTACGTGACCGTGAAAGTGCTGTACCATGCAACCTTGAATGCTCTCCATGTATTTGCAGACCTATCTGTCCAATGCTGGACACTAATGTGGTATATTAGCTTTGACCTTGGATGTTTGTGGATCCTTTTGCCTGTTACCATTCTCCTACGTACTCTGCATGATAAGCCTTAAATTTGTCAGACTTCCTGGTCCACATTTTCCCTAAATGTGTACCAAGTTAGGTAACTGCTATCACTGCTACAGGGTGTTTTAGACTATTTGTGCTAAAGAGAGAACTTAAATACTACAATGTATTCCCTAAAACATAATTCTAAAGATTATAAATGACAGAGAAACATCATTTTAAGCACATGCATTTGAACTCGTATGCCAAAAATATATGGACTCAACTGGACACAAAGACACACACAGCTGCTAATTAAAGAGAATTGGGAGAAATGGATTTCTGTTTTTCAAACTCCCCTGCCGCCTTTCTTCCAGGAAGCCCCCCCTCTGTTCTTCGCGGTTTTTCTGTCAGTGTCTGATCAGCTTATTAGCATCAATATCAGAGGTCCTCAGCTAGTTGGTATCCTTCTTCTGACATTTAACCACTGATTCTTTGTAACTGCAACCTTTCATTATAATTCATGCAGCTTAGGTAAACATTTTTGTGTTTGTGTCTATGAGGTAAAGGGCAACATGTATCTATCCAGTGGATAATTAAGGATATGGATAAAAGATAATAAGAGATTGTGAACAACGTAAAGATAAGGCTTAGCTTTTGATGATAGGTGGGGCTACATTTAGATATGATGAGAGTGAACGTGAATGTTTATTTGTTAGCCCTGTGATGGACAGGCAACCTCTCCGTGTTGTACCTTAACAAACTTTCATCTTAGGCTCAGAAGAGATGCAGTTTATTTATTTATTTTTAATTTATGATTTATTTTTTTTACACTGTCAAGAGAAAAAAACTAGGGGACAAGTAATTGAATAATCTTGAGACTATAATTTCACCAGTGCAAGAACCTCTGACTGGTAAATTATTTAAATCTCACCTCAATGACTGCAAGAAAATCACTAAAGTGAAAATACACATCTAATTTTAGAGGACAAATTGAACTCTGATAATTGAACTGATTATACAGAATGCACCTTCTTTGCACTGCAGCTTTACTTAATGTGTATTCTGTCATTGATGACTAGACCACAAGTATACACTTAAGGGTTTTCTTTGGGGTTTTCTTTTTTACTTTAATTATTTATTTGGGGCAAAGATGCAGGAAAGATATTGAAATCTTGTATTTTGAAGGAAATAGTTTAAACTCCATTGACAGAAAATGCAAGTCATCTTAAATCTATATAGATATTTCATTTACAAATATTTAATGTAACTATATTTAATGTTTTATAATTTAGCGTATTGTATTGTTGGCGGGAAAAAACTAAAAACGAATTTCTTTGTTTTAAAAAACAAACATATTTTTCCTTAACATCGGTTTAGAACAAAAACTGAAGTCTAAATACTAATAAATAACAATAGTGTGTTTAACCTCCAAGCTGCAAAAAAAAATGTACAAATGTGGGTGCGCACACACACAAACAGTCACAAAAACACACAAATGTTTACTGTGGTCCTTTACAAGGCCACACAGTCAAAGAATATCTGAAGTACAATTCCTATCGTAAATAACAACCAGAATTATAGCTATTTGGACACACAAAAACTCCCACAGATTCTCTCAAATGCACACAAACACACGCACGGGCTCACACATGTTCTGTCTCACTGGCAGCCATTATGCAACAGAGCACAGTGACACCGGGTCAAAAACAACCTCAGAATGCAAACAATGGTGCGAGATCACCCTGCCTCTGCACATGTCACCTTACCTTGGATAACCTCTCCATGTTTGTCTTTTTTAATTAGAATTCAAAGAACTTGCTGCACAATCATATGCATGCTCACAAACACACTTACAAGCAATCACAGACAAGCGGGATCACAACAACGCTGGGCATAAAGATGATTAAGGGGCTGTTTACTGCTACTTGAGTACAACATGTTTGAGATCCAAGCTCATGCAATCATCAAACATTTTACCCCTATTTAAATACAGAATGTGTATAAAAAAATAGATGTAGCCTGCTTGTCTGTATGAAAAGAAGCCAATGCAGAAGCTGTAAAACCTGCATTCTCCAAATGGCCAAAGGAGACAGATTGTGTAAAATGAGCTAATGAACCCGCTTCTTACACCCAATTTATGCTTCAGTGGGAAATTTACATCATAGCCTAAGACATAACTGTAAACCCCTCTGAACCCAATGCTGTAATCTCCAACATAACTTGATGTTGACCTCCCGACAAATCTAACTGTCCTCTATTCTCACTACTTTTCTGCTGTGATTTTTGAATTCATCAGTGATAAAATAGCAATCATCCCCCCAGTATAATAGATAATTATAGGATCACTATAACGAATTATAAATATTAGCAAATTCGTAGAAGGATATCAATGAAACTATTGGAACTGATGTGAGGGAAGGTACAAAGAAGTGGAAAAATTAGAGCGCCAAATATGTTTGCACCAGCATTTTATTTCTTTCTATGGGCTGGCACCGCATATGAAAAAATGGGACACAACCGCACGGTAATTAACATGTAATGCACCACACACAAGCATAAATGCTTTGGTTTAGCTATCATTACCTGTATTCACTGTCTGGCTGCAGGCCTGTGACAAGGTGAGTTGTCCGTGAATCCACAGTGATGGTTTGGTCGTCCAGGGTGATGACGTAGGAGGTAATCTCGGCCCCGTTACAGTTTGGCTCCTCCCACTTCAGGTGGAGGCAGGTAGACGGGGAGTGCCCCGTCTCTGAGGAGGTCGGGAGATCCAGGGGGGTAAGGGATGATACCTGGTCAGGATTTGTAGCTGGGGTCTGGAAACTGCTCTGCTCACTATATGGACCAGCACCTGCCTGATTGACCGCCTGAGTGGGAGACACAGAAACACAGAGGGGGTGAGAGAGGTTGAATAGAGGGGGGGGGGGACGGACTGCTGTGATTGATAGTGCTGAGATAGAGGATCCCGGTGATAGAACAGAGGTGAGGAGAGGGATAAAAAGAAAGGGATAAGTGAAGACTAAAACCAAGGCAGACAGATGATGATTAACAATAAGAAGGGAAGAAGATAAATATGAAGGGATTTATTAATAAGCACAGGACAAAGAGCAAGACAACGTTAAATGGGAGGGACTGATATAGAAAACTGAATAGACAAGAAAACTAGCAGAAAGACATGAATTCAAATTAGTTTGAAAGAGCATTAATCCTTTACTTGTGCTGTCAAACACATTAATATTCAGCTCAAGTATCCACTATTAAATGCCTTTCAATCGCTCGTTGTAATAGTCACCTTCATTGCCTCTTACAGACTTCGAGAGGAGGAAGGAAGGACAAAATTGGCATTTTATATACATCTTATCCATTCGGAAAGCTTGAACTAAAAATAAAAAATGTAGATAAATTGCTTCCTTCCATCCATTTTTGAGCCTTGTAATAGTTACATGTAAAAAGCAACATTAATGGATTAAATGTACTTAGCAAATCCAAGCAGATGAGCAGTGTTTGTTTGCTTGTAAAAATGCACTGTAGCCACTTTCCAAAAACAGCCAAGCACCATTCACGAGTAGATACCAAGGAGAAGGAATCTACAATGTGTACTTATATATAAATCCTTGATGGTTTATCTCAGCATTAAACTATCTAGATAACTCTGGGTCCAGCAAGAAAAGTTATACTTCAGTGGTTTCTCGGATTTATCCTCAGCTGTCAAATTCATTTTGCAGAGGCTAGAAAAACACATAGAAACTGATTTAACTTATCCTTACGTTGGCGCCCCCCCATTCAAAGCATTCTCATAAAACAAGTGCGTGTCAGGTTGTGCAGATTTGAAACACTGCTACAGAAGATGAACCAGTACAAGTTCATTCAGGTATAGAACGTATGGAGTCACACAGACTTCAACCAAGTCAGCGCCTCTGGTGTGATCCATTCCTGCAATCTTCTTAAGGTGTACAGATATGAACACACAGGCGTACACTTCTAGTGCACAGAGACAAAGAGAAATCACATACATGTAGAAAAGCAATTATTAGGATGGTAGGTTGACCTTGGATTGTCAACCTATTAACTATTAACCGATTATAAATAATCCTATAGAGATGTGAGCCATAAAGCATGTTGTTATTGGATTCATAGCTTCAGAGGGTACAAGACAGAAAGGGAGTAAGGGAGAGAGTTAGACAAACAGAAGGAGAAGGAGAAAGATGGCACTTATTTATGCACCACATTGAGGGTCAGAATACAAACTGAATCAATGACCATCAATCTTTCCCTGGAGTCTGAGTGTTTGTGTTGCAGCATCTTGGTTTCATGTTTCCAGGCTGAATTTTTGTCGCGCTCACAATCCAGTTATTTCTTTTGTTTCTGGAAGTGCTTATGTTCCATAAACTAGTACGTTCTTCTTTTCTCATTGTCAGTTTAACTATGCATGGCTTCAACATAAGTGAATGTTGTATGCCTGTCTATGTTCATCTAAATCCACTGTAGGGATACCTAGTAGAGTGTGCACTACCTGTAGCCTGCAGCAGTAATTTGTGGCAGGTGTCAAATCTGACAGTTCACACTGCGTGGCAGATCCGCAGTAGATGAGCTCCATGGGTTCATCTTCCCTCGCCCACTCCAAACGATATTCAGAGATGTCTGTACCCGAACCCTCAGGGCTCTGCAATAGAAACACAAAATCAGCTCAATGGAATTAACAGATACCTGAAAGTTAATGGATTCAGGTCTTGTTTTGCAAACCCAAAATGAAAAACAAGATTATTTTTTTTCCATCTAAACTTAAGTCTATTGAGGTAGGTAAGTATTTGGACCCACATTTATTGTCATTTAACCTTGGTAAATCACCACAGCAGATTTGAAATCAAATGGTCAAGATCTGATTAAAGTGCAGACTAAATTCAAAGGTTTTAACAAAAGTACATCATTAACTGTTTAGAAATTACAGCCATTATAACCATGCATAGTCTGATAGTTATACCATGGTTGCATAGTTACTGGCCAGGTGAGGCCTGTAATATTCCAATGACAAATTAGGTATATAAATCAAAAGTGTGCAACCTTCATTTGGTATATTTTCAGTGGAATATGTGGAGTATGGGGACCAAAAAATGATGAATGTGACTAT
Source organism: Pundamilia nyererei (assembly GCF_000239375.1). Lineage (NCBI taxonomy): Eukaryota > Metazoa > Chordata > Actinopteri > Cichliformes > Cichlidae > Pundamilia > Pundamilia nyererei. The sequence goes on from NW_005187471.1 coordinate 1,387,087, forward strand.
TAGTCTGAAAAACAAAAAAAGATACCCTTTAAAGTGATAGGAAAAAAACTTTAGGAGTGGCCAAATCAGCAAGCTGGTATATTCTTAAGAAGGAATGAGCCTGCTAAGCAACACCAAAAGGCCCAAAAGATGACTTTACTACTTTTTTATTTTATTTTAAACAGTAAAAGGGAGCTAGAGCTCTTTAGCAGTGTTAAAAAATGTGGCCTGTCTTTTTATATTTGCTTGTCTGTTTTTTGTTCCTTCCATACACTGTTTATTTCCTTTGATAAATGCAGCTGTGTTTTTGGTTTGTCTCACCTCCCAGTTGAGTGTTACACAGGTGTTACTGGTGAGTGTGATTATGGGAACTCCACACTGCGCAGGAGGACCCGCTGCAGTCGTCACCTCTGTAGGCTCAGAGTATGGTCCGTACTAAGGGAGACACAGATCGATTGACACAAAATAAATGAGAAAGTTGAATCATTTAGACAGTAAAAAGTTTACAAAAGCTGAAAATCAAATTCTAATCCCAAACTGAAAAGCTGTGAAATATAGACACAGTCATCTTGTTCAATAAGCAACAGTGCTGAGGTTTTGGCGCCATCGAATTCACTTTCAAGTGACCGGATAATCAAAACAATCAAATCTTATAATATTAAGTTAATTTTCTAGGGCACACTGATCCAACTACTCAGTGTCTGTGTCTACACCTACGGTTTTAAGTTGAATTTTCTGCTTGTTGCTTAATATTGGATGTGTATTAAGAGCTCCCAAGTTTGTGTGCTCAATATGCAGAGCAAATTTCAAAGCCATAAGTAAACAAATGCTATTTAATTCAATATTTCATGCTTAGCTGTTATAAAACATCCCTTCTTTTATAGGCTGACCTATTAAAGTGGCTGGATCAAGCTTCAAAAGGTTTCAGCTACGATTTTCTGTTGTTCTTTAATAAGTTTTATGGTCTAGCCTGGTGAATTACCAGATCGTCATGGCTTTCATTTATTTATTTTCATTTTTATTATTGATCACACTCTTGCTTTGAAAAGCCAGACAGTTTCTTACCCCAGCCTCATTGGCAGCCCTCAGTCTGAAGCTATATGTTGCACCAGGAAGCAAACTAGCGACAGTGCACTGTAGCTCCGAGCCATGATACACCTCCGTTGGCTTGGCGTCTCCCTCACTCATCTCCAGACTGTACACACACTCCTCACACACTCCCTCAGGGGAGTCTAAGAAGATCAAATAAGAGAGAGCGATAAGAAGAAACATTTACAGTGAAACTAACCACAATACATGAATTGTGATGAAAATACACAATACACATGTCACGATATCTTGTTACACATAAATTCTTAATGATGTATTCAGTATTTCACAAGCTTTTTATACTGCTTACAGATTAATACACAGGGTATATTTTGAATACTTTCTAGGGGTTTTTCCCCATAAACCTGGTGCTATTCTCTGCTTGCAGAAAGACGAAAGTAATAAATAATGGTGACAGTGGGGAAAACCCTCCAATACTTTATGTTTGACCTTCAGCTCGAGCCAGTAATTGCAGCTGCAGCAGTGCCTGAATGTGAGCTGATTAGAGACATGACCAGCTGTATTAAACTGGTAAAAGAAAGAACTTCCTCAGCATGGCAGGCTGGAAGACCTTTTCCTGCCAAGAGATAACAGTACTAATCTGCAATAATAGGCTGACATTAGGAGAGTTAAGTCAAATATGAGGCTAGGTTAGGCATTTAATGAGCTAAATTAGGGCTCAATTAGGCTGAAACGTGGTTGACTCGGCTTACATTAGAATTGGCCAGGGAAACATATTAAACGGCCAGAAGGTGATTTAGTTGCCTTATACGAAAATAATTCGAATATATTCTAGTAAATAAAAGTAAACAGCGTGCGTGTATGCCTGAACTCACCCCATTCTAACTGCACCTCCTTGTGTTTGGCTTTACCGACAATCCTTGGCGGCTGGCAGGGCCCTGGTGGGACACTTAATGTACGGACTGGAACACTACCAGTGCACTTAAAGAGCAAAAAATAAAAGGTACAAAAGACAATTACAGATAGGCTTAATTATTGGTGCACATGTATAATTTTAGGAAAGATTACTGAAAAGATTGTTTGACAACAACAACTATATTTTTCAGTGCAAAATATCTTTTGAAATTCCCATCATATTTAGATAGTGAGCGGGTACTTCATGTCCCTTGGTACCTATGGAGCTGAATGAACAAAAAGTTTGTGGAGTTCCTCAGGGCTTTATTCTTGGACCTCTCCTATCAAACAGACTTTTTTTTTTAACTTAGATTATAGAATATTGCTATTTTTGTATTATTGTTATGCAGATGACATACAATTGTACATATTAGTGTAACCTCAGACTGACAGTTTACAACACTCACTCAAAAAAATTGACTACAATTTATTATTGGACATGCAAAAACACACAACTGAACTTAGATGGGCCTGAAACTGCCCCCATTGCCTTAAAGAAAAAAGAAACATATGTATGTATATATATGTATATCTATGTGTGTGTGTGTGTATTGCTGAAATTTGTGTATGCATGCATGTATGTGAATCTTACTGGGCTGTGTCCTCCGGTGGTGATACTACACACACGTAGGTGATAAACGGTCCCTGGTCTCAGTCGCTCACACACACACTGTGTTGCCGGACCACTGTACGCTACTTCCCATTGGTTTGCTGCACACACACACATAACAAGGAATTACACTAAAGCACATACACATAATCAGCTGCTGTTTTGTACGTATTTCTGCAGTTTCCAGAAACAGAATCCCACTGACAACGCTTTGTTTCTGTTCTGTTGTTGATGGATTGCGTATGCCTGTGAAATATAATACTCTCCCTGTGAAGCAGCACTATGCCGTGCAAATATAGGCCTTGTTTACATCACAGCGTAAATTTCCTAGCAGAAGTGTATTGTGTTTCTGTAATGCATAATACTATGTTATCTCTACAGACTGAATGTACCTAAAAGTGAAGTTTGAATAAACCTAATATGGCAGAGTCATTCGTTTCAATGACCACATCTTTTTAAGAAGAAAAAGGTTTTAAAAAGCCTGTCTTGATATCACAGGACAGTGTAAATACAAGCTAGATAAAATCATCCAGATGACTTTTTAGGTCGATTCTATTGACAAAAGAACAAAGGCTTTTGATATTCTCTTCTTCTGTACACTGACACTCAACAGCAATCTTTTACTATAGATTGAAAGGAACTAGACAAGATTAGGTTTCCTGTAGGGCAGGTGTGAGCAACGCTGTGTGCATCAATATCTTAATTTGATGCTAAGAAAGACTCAATTATGGCTTCTATTTTTTTTAGGCTGGTAGTTGAGAAAAGTTAAACAGCACACGATGAGAAAAAGGTCTGTCCTAAGATGCTGGAAAATCTTTCATGGTATGTTTGAATAGATACAGTGACAGACAGATATAACACAGGTACCTTCAGAACATCCCTCTGAGATCTCAAGCAGGTACGTAAGAGCTTCAGATCCCCCATTGTCCATTGGAGGATCTGTCAAAACAATTGATGAACTGATTTTAGTTTGGAATATTATTGCACATAAACAATACTCCATTTCGCAGGAGACAACATGTAGAAAATAATTGTTATTATTTTAGTAACTTTAGTTAGCTAAATTATTTTATCTGGGACATTAATATCAATACCAAAAATCTATCTGTTGCAGTCTTATGTATTTTTTGCAATTCTTCTGAAAGTGTGAAACACACTAACAGCAAACAGTGTCAGGATACAGTTTGATCTGGATCAAGTGAACTTGCACACATGTAGTCTTGGCTTGCATAATGCTGAAAAGTCTGTACCAAATCAATTTTGTATGAAAGCATCTCAATGAGTATCTGTATGTATACGATATGATATATGCGCATGGATGTGTGCCTCTTTACCCCATGTGACAGTAAATCCATAGGGTGTTGCCTCTGTGACACAGGGTGCAGATGGAGGGCCCGGTTTGTCTGGATTGGTGGTGCAAACCAAAACTTCACTTGGACTGCTCTTTCCCTCCATGTTTGATGCTATGAGCTGCAGGAAGAGAGGTGGACAGAAGGGACAATTAGAGACACAGAGCACGTAACAAAGGTAAAAAGACAAAGAGTGTAGTGGGAGATCAGAAATCGAGAATAGGTTGATAGAAAGGCCTAAATTAGGCTCAGTGATTGAACAGGCGACTGCATGCTGCAAGGCCAAACTGTACTAGCCTGGGTTCAATTCCAACCCAAGGCCCTTTGCTGCACATCATCACTGCTCCCATTCTCTCTGCTTTCCTTTCTCTTTTTACTTAAATTTGTCTAATACTGGTCAGAAAAATCCAAAAAGTAGATAAAGGATGAAACGAAGGGGAAGAGAAAAAGAGGAAAGAAGAAAAGGCGAAAAGAATATAGACAGAGTGGAAAACTGAGAGAAGAGCCACAGCAAGCCAAGCAGAGACACACAAAAGAATTTCTGAAAACTTAAATCAATTGTCGTGATAAATAGGAGCCATTAGTCTCTGCCCCTTCACGTGTGGTTGTTTTGGCTTCTCTGCCTTCTTCTCTTTTCTATTATCTAATTCTGTCGCTACATCCAATAGATAATTTTGCTTTGTTACATTATGTCTACACCAGATGGATAGCACAGGGAAAGCAGAAAGACTTGATTCTTTGTGTGTATTCATGTGTTTTGTGTTTTCGAAGATGCAAAGCTTTATCAAACAATGTGCATGAGGCAAGGTAGAAAAACCCAAAATAAACACAAACTCACCTGGTGAGGTACGCGCAAGAGGATTTTGATAGATTTGTACAATGTCCTCAAATTATGAACAGGCACAAAAACTACAGCTGAATGTTGTGTACTTGACAAATGGTTAGTGATTTGCAGTGTTAGACAACTCGTTAAACTATAGCCAAAATGACATATTTTGCATATTCTCTCTTAGTAAAAAAAGCTTCTGATTTTCAACAAGTGGGACACAAGTGCAGAAACCAAAACACAAATGCTTACCCTGAATTTATACTGTGTACTCCTCTTCAGGCCTTGTACAGTACAGCTCAAGTTTTCTCCAGTGTACTTTGGATGAAAGTCTGTTCCCTGTGGGAGGTACAGTGTTTGATTCTCTCAGGGTGCATTAGGATCGGCATAAATTATTGAGTTTATGGATGCAATAAATGCTGACTTTTAGCTCACATTTTATTGTATATAGATATATATATGGATACAGTAGAAAGAGAGCAGAGAACCTGTGGGAACATATAGTGTGGTTTATATGTACAGTACTGTGCAAAGGTTTTAGGCAGGTGTGGAAAAATGTTGTAGAAAATGCTGTAAACAAAGAATGCTGTACATCGGGGGTCCCCAATCCAAGTCCACAAGGGCCGGTGTCCCTGCAGGTTTTAGATCTCACCCTGGGTCAACACACCTGAATCACATGATTAGTTCATTACCAGGCCTCTGGAGAACTTCAAGACATGTTGAGAAGGTAATTTATCCATTTAAATCAGCTGTGATGGATCAAGGACACATCTAAAACCTGCAGGGATACCGGCCCTCGTGGACTGGGATCGGGGCCCCCTGCTGTACATGCTCAGAGTTTATGTCTGTATTGCATATTTGGATTTACGGCTGTGCATCAGTGGCACTTACCCTAAATCTTTTTCATGAGATTATGAATATAAGCTTCGATATTCCTTTATACTGTCTTTTTCATTTGTTCTTTTCATGTGTATATCCATAACTTTCAAACTGAGATCTTTTAGTCTTCGGTTGACTGACTGCTGTAGTACAACACACCCTGATGCTGATTTATAAAACTCGTAAACTGGGCACAAACTAACAAACAGACAAAAGATGTTCTAGAGTCTTTGAGGTCTATTTTTAATGTAAAGAAAAATAAAAGTTACAAATGTTTTTGTACATGGACGGTACTCACGCTGTTGTCCTCCTGGATCTCAAGTGTGTATTTGAGCTGCTCCACATTGGGACTGCCCTCAGGACGCCCCCACTCCAGGGTCACCCAGGACACCCCTGCCCTGACAAGCCGTGGTGCCAGAGGCAGAGCAGGCAGGGTGCCCATGGTGATATACACCACCTCTGAACTGAAGCCACTGCCGAAAAAGAAATTTCCATTTTAAGCTTTCCTTCAAAACGCTGAAGAAATGATTGCCATAGGTTTCAATTTCAGCTGAGATGGAGGCATGAATATTTTTCAAAGTGAAAGGTGGAGAAAAATCAGCGAAAATGAAAAGGAAAAGGACACTGACAGAAGTGCATTGGTGATTAATCACAGAGGTGCGTGGCGTTGGGAGTGAAGACGTTATATGAGTTCCGAAGAGGATGTTAAACAGAGAAAAAAGGAGCGCATAGGGAGGATGGATGATTTGTAGTGGGGGGAAAAATATTCAAGTTAGAATAAAAGCAAGTAACCCAGCTTCAAATCTGCCAAACTGAAGGACGCATTAAAGCTGTTTTGAGTTCGTTCACAGAGCTAATATCTCCTCCCTCACTCTCAGTCCCCTCTATGACCTCTCTGCTCCCTTTCACCCTAATAACTGCAGGCGAGATGGTCCACGCTATAATGACAAGAGGAGGCAAGAGAAGAGTGGAAATAGAGGGAAATGGGAAAAGAGGAAGTCTATTCTTCTGTATGTAACTGATGTTACATGAAGAATAGCAGTTCGGTGCTTGCCTGCTGCCATAGTGGTATACAATGAAGAACAACAACAAAAAAACATGCAATATGCCTCCCATGACACTGTATTCATGCAGGTGTGCGTATATAAAACGTATATATACACATTCAATAACAGAACTTTACCTTCTGCCTATGTCGTTGTGTGCAGCCAACTTGAATGTGTAGTCACAGGCGGGGTAGAGTCGTGTGACCTTATGGTGCCTCTGGTTCCCAAAGTAACATTGTCTGAAAACGCTGTTCTTCTTTCCCTGCAGAGAAGACGTATACAGAAAAGACATAAAGACAAGAACGGACATTAGGATTGATAAGCTCACCTACAACAAAATGTTAAATGTGAAGAAAAAAAATAGCACGACAAAGTAAAGAAGTATAAATAGAAGATGGGAAGAAAAGCCAGACATTCATTGCAAGAGCATAATTCACAGTTTTATTCCATCTTGTCTGAAGAGCCCAATGTTGACATGTGTTTAGGGACACTGGTGATAGGTGTAAGTGCTGCTTTGAGGTAAGGGTAGAGCATGACAGATGACAGACTTACCTCATCCCACTCGAGCAGGTAGTTTGTAATTTTGGATCCGTTGTCACCCGGGGGCTACAGGTGACAGTGAAATGGACCGAGGGAAGCAGAGAAGAGAGAAGAGAGAGATTGAGAGATTAGCTAAGGATAAAAGACTCTGACAATGAGACAGACAGAATACCGGCTGTGTTTTTATGATTGGCCTTATATCCTGTCTGGGTGACTGATGTTACTCTTTATGAATGCCAGTGTGCAAGGATATAAAAAAAATACTAAAATAACAGGTCAGAGAGGACACAGGGGTGCATTCTAACAGAGTTGTGCAACTACTTGTCGGTGCTGCACGGCTGATGCACTCAAACTATTAACGCATCGGAGTTGTAATATACTTAATTTAAAAAATCATTAAATGTGTCACAATGACAAATCACTGTGATGTTTCTTGGGAGTGAAAATACTTCATGGAGGAGTATCTGGACAAGAAGATGTCAGTAGCTGTACCTTCCACTGTAGGGTGAGGCTGGTCTTGGCACGATTTGTGAGTTTTGGTGGTGACGGGACATCAGGGACCGTGGATTCTGTGGTAAACGAGCCGGCCTCTGAACACGAGCCTCGAACCAAATTGTACATTGCCGACACCCTGATACAGAAAGACAAACGAAACAAACAGTTAAAGGATGTTTTTATCCAACATTTCAGGGATTCCTGGACCCCCATACGCTGCAACACACAAGTAGTTAATATTAAAAGGATTGAGGCCTTACCGTACGTGGTAGTCTGTAGCTGGCCTGAGATCTTTCAGATGATACTCCAATTCTTCACCACTGAAACACAGACAAGACATACAAAGTCACCAGTGTCCTTTGGATGACCTTAAGGATTAAATTTGGACGCTGTATTCCCCCCAACTTCTACGTTTCCTACCTGTATATGAGGCGATATTTCCCATCTCTTCCCTTATCTGAGAGAGATACCTCATAGGAGCAAGACACAGGTATCCCGTTACTATGCCTGTTCACCAGCCCTGCTGGGGGGGCCCAGGACAGCCGTGCAGTCCGTGCCTGAATATTGGAAACCTTCAGGACACAGAGGAATACACATAGTTATAGCCGCATTGCTAGTGAAGTCAATAACAGGTAGTTAAAAGCCACTGTACAAATGACTGTTGGATTTGCATACAATGTTACCAATAGTAGTCATTTTTAAATATTTTAAACCACAACATCTTGTGGTTTAAATGCCTGTTTGAAAAAAAGCTGAATCCATCCATCCAGGTGAATTTATGCTGTTTATATAACTCTATGTGTACATTTGCAACAGACTACTGCATTCATCATAAACGCATTAAGTTATAGGACATCGAACATGCATCATGCATCAGCACTGAAAAAATAGACAGTGTCACAAGGAAACCTCCGAATTGTATTACTTCTCATTCTCAACTATAATAAACTTGATCAGTTTATAAGTTATCTGAGGTTTTAAGCATAGATAAATCACTACTACTGGACATCAATCAAAAATCTATTTCATGTATTTCTCAGCATCTCCATCTGTAGTTATACTAAATATCCTCTTTGTATCATCACTCAGTTGTCACAGTCTCAAGCCGCGGCGTAAACTCAAAGATGTTAAATGGGCCGCTTGCACAGCATGCTGACCAAACTGTTTTAACTTGGAATGAGCAGTTCCTCTCTAGTAAACCATGTCTGCACGGAAGCAGCTCATTCATTCAATCACATTCCCCTCAGGGAAGGAAAAAAAGCTATTACTGAGTGTGCAGCTTGGGTGAGCAGATGCTGCCCTCAGGTGGCCAGCATTAGCACAGCGTAAATTATAATTACTCTCCCTGCTGCTCAAGCCCCCCAAAAAACATTGAAAATGAGGAATGTGCTGCATATACAAGTCAGTATAGATATTATTCTAAACATAAGCATTTCATTTTCATGTGACTCAAAGAGACCAAATAAACATACGGAAAAGTCATCACTGCTTAAGCCAGCTGTGACTGCATCGGACAGGGAGGTGATTGATGAGAGCGGTTTGAATGTGTGTGTGCGTGCAGTTGTGGGAAGAGGTATGCCAACCTGTGGTTTTTCGATTGCAGACAGCATGTCTTGAACACGCTTCCCCTCTGAATCATGATCTGAGGAGAAAGACAGACAAAAAAAGACAGTAATTATCAAGAATGACATAATAAATATTCCATCATAAAAGAAAGGCTCTGTGTATAAACTGAGGTGAGAATTCCCAAGGGCATTTTCCCCCACATGTCAGGCCATAATTACAATCTATGAAAACTGTTTCTACCTTTCTTAATGTGAGTTTGATTGCCAGTGAAAATTCTAACTTTCAAATCACATCCACATTGGCTGCATGGCTGAAAATGAGACAATGAGAACATTTTCAGCTCCCAGATGTTACCGGTACTGTCAAATGTAGAAATCGAGGGCTCATTATTACACAAGGTCGGCCAAGGTTTGCGTTTAAACGGGGAAATTAAGGTTGAAAATGTCACCAAAAAGCATTTGCATTCCCTAATCAACTGTAATGTTTTCTGTGGCATTTTCAGTCCAGCAAATAATTCAACCATCTGTGGAAAAATGAAACAAAAATAGCCCAAAATACAATAAAAACCCCCATCAATTCTTTAGAAATTCTGTTGCCAAATGGTGTGTGATGCAACACTTGTTTTCTTCAGTAAGTGCCTATTTCATCTCATCAAGTCGTTACACAGCTGTCGGGGAGGAGGAGAGAAAAAACCTAAATGCATTCCACAGAAAGGATTACTCATAAATTTCTGACCTATGAAACAATATGGGGATCACCAAAACAAACAAATAAATAAATAAATAAACATGACTCATATTCCACAATGGCTACTCTGCTTTGTACATAAAAACTGATGATGGTTTTTAGATTAAACAGTTCATAGAAATAATAATTCTAATCATTATGATGCACCATTTTCACATCAACTATATCTACATCTGTGAGTAATTGTTCCCAGGAAGGTCTGACATCAGTTTGGCTGTTGTTGCAGCCCAGCTCGTTGACTTTATTGCGCGACTTCTACTGAATACATGTGTATATGATGACTGTGTTTCGTGCATTCTTTAAAACGCAGTTAAGCAGATTTAGCTTGGAAGTGACATGTGATATTCATATGAAAAGTAATTCTGAAGCTTAGAATTAAACATTTCACATGTAGCTATTTTGACAATCAATTATTCATTCAATCGTTTATTAAGCAAAAATCACAAAAGCACATTTCCCATTTATTAGAACTGAGATTTTGCAGTTTTTCCTCTATTACAAATCAAAGTTTCGATTTTGACCTAGAATATGAAGCTGTTTCTAACAGATAGCGGGAAACATTTTTCAATGACTTCTTTCATTTCTCAAATATAATCTGTTCAAAATAATTATAATGAGAATATTTGTAACCCACATGAAGATAAAGGCTACTTAGAAAGCATTTCAGGGTGTGAATGGAGCTGTTGTTTTTACTGTCCCTTCTGAGTGTGTCACTGGTTCTGCACAGCCTCTTTGAAAGTGAGCAGCATAAACACATGCATATAAAAACTGGTCCACCGACACATGTAAAGGTGATTTAGTAGACGCTCGAGGTTGTTATGAGGGTGAGCGCAAGTGAATGTGTGCGCACACGTGTGGGAACTTCCCACTCCCCCACCGCTGCCGCCCACCCCCACCCCGTGTGATCCCCGAAGTTGAGGTTTTTCCTGATTGAAGGGGATCTGCTTTCTCCATTTCAGTGTGACCACTCGAGATCACACAGGATGTCTCTATGAATCTTTGCGTGAAGGTAAGCAACAGCTAGACCTGCATGAAACCAAGATTGATTGATGCTCGTGCTACAGGAGCGAGGAAACTGTCAAACATGCAAGCATGCGTGCATGCACGTGAATGGAGACCTTACACACAAGCGCAGTATATTTGTGTAAAACGCAGTTTGGGTTTCAAAGATCGATGTATATTTGGCACAAATGATGGAGTGTGCATGTGTGTGTGTGCATGTATGTCGGTTCCTCTGACGGGTTAATGTGCCTGGGGTACACTTATGAGTCATGGCAACAGTGATGTCATGGAAGCACAACCTCTACTTGCCCTCCCTGTGTGTGAGAAAAAAAGGGCAAGAGCAATAGAGAGACTGTGTGTGTGCGTCTCAGTATTAGGTCACAGGAGATTGCTGATGGGCAGTGGGGGGGAAGTTTAAGCTACTGTTTGTACATGTGTGTGTTGGGGCTGGCAGCACGGATAGAGTTCAACAGATGCACTGCTAGACACATTAGCTCATTAGTGCTCTTTTCTCTCCTTTTTTTATACATACACTTATCTTTCCATTCTTCCATTGGGACAAAACCGAACTTTTTCTCTTTTATGGAATTACAGCACAGCTCCAGACATGAAGAGCTCCATCAAACAGGCTGACCCAGCTTATCGGATCAGCCGTTGAGTGAAAAAAAGACAGGAGTATGGCCTGCTCAGTGATTTTGCCCCACATTTACAGTACTGGTCTCATGTAACCATGAGCATAAAGTTAAGAGGTGGTCTCAACAAATTCAACTTCTGACATAAGAAGAGAACTTATTTAATATTTCAGAAGACGTGTAATAACGTTTGAAAAACACTACTTCTTTACCTCACCACTGAGTGTTATGACTGGCGGTCGTTGGCGAGTCCATCTGGTTAAGTGTTTAATACCGAGATGAACCAGGAGATGATGCTGACAGCTGAAATCTGAAACTGAACCTCTACTCGGTGTTACTCCACACCCTCCTGTGTCCTTACTGTTCCTCTCTCTTCTGTTTTTGGCGCTGCCCACGCACCATAACTTCCTATTCTCGTCTGACCTCACATCCCGTCTGTGTCTGACCGACTGTGTTTGATTACTGAGAACAGCCAGACGGAGCACAACGGACAGCAGGAAGAAGAGGAATAAGGGAAAATGATGGGGGGGAGGGGACCAGGCGACGGGCAGATTTTATAGGAAGTAAGAGAGGGGAAAGGATGGGCAAGATGAGTCTGGGTAAGAGATTAGGTATAAAAACACAAGGAAATTGAGAGACAAAGAGCAAGCCAGGGATCAACGGAGAGGAGGACAAAGGGGGGATGAAAGTGGAAAGAGGGAAAAAGGATTAGGATGATGTCAGGAAAGGATTACAGAAACTTTACTGACATCATCAGTAGGTGCAGAGCAGATGCACACCATTGAGCTCAACAGCCGGATAAATAAAGTAATGACTCACTTACAAATCCAGGTTGGCTTTTCCTAAAAGTTACAAAAATACAGCAGAAGTATATAGTGTATGTACATATTTTTATTTTGTTATAACAGCGCTCTGTAGTGGTATGAGACATTCTACAGAAGCAATGATAATGTAGGTATGTTATTAAAATAACTAACTGTGATCATCGTTTGGATTTCTTTTGTTTGTTTGTTTGTTTGTTTTTGGTCCAATCTGAATATTTTTCCCCTTTATTAATAAGAATAGTAAAAAACAAAGAAACAGTTGAATCATTAATAGCATCATTTTTGCCTGTGAAGCAGACAAAAGGCATTGACAGTTTCTTCCAGATGCTAGCAATATGCCTCCTAGGGAGATTAATAACCACTCGCATACCTTCTTCTCATGGTGCAACATGCCTTTCTGGCACAACAGCAACTGCAAACTACTAGGACCGATGGAGACCTGGAGTAAATTGATGTAATAAACAGGAAACTATTTTAGCTTAAAACTTCCGTTAAGTCATAAACGTAGGAGAGAAGACAGTCATGCTAAGAAAGTGACCTCCAGAATTCCCACCTGGTGGTAATGGCCTAAATTCTTGGTTAGTGTCATCATTTTATTCTGACTAACAAAACCTCAGATTAGTCTAAGCAGTTCCCACTATATAATTTGAAGCTTCATGACTGGATGTTTCTTTCTTAAACATATTGAAGTCGACTTAAAAGCAAAGAGTAAGCTTGACTCTCTTCATTCCTGTCTGCGCTGTAAATTGTACCACTTTCTCCCTCCCTGTTTACAGCATTTTCCTAAATGTTTAAATGTTACACATCCAGAGACTTCAAAATTAGTTATGTCACTTTCAAAGAGCGTTTCAATAAAATGTGAGTCACTTTGACATTCAGGAGACTGCATTCCTCCTGCATGACGGCCTATGGCTCGTAGACACAGTCTGTCTGCACTGGGACAGAAAAAGACCTTTAAGGCCTGGAGAAAAAAAATGTGAAAAATGTGGCAACGGCCGCTCACTCAGCCCCCGCTCCACACACGTACTGGGCCACAGGGTGCGTGTGGTGTGTCGCTCAAAAGGAACAAAGTGAGCTATGATACCCATCTTTAGAAGCCTCTATTTAGAGAGAACAAAGCAAAGTGATGGACGCTCAATCTGTAGCAGGGAGAGGTGTGGAGATCAGAGAAAGACCAGAAGGGAAGGAGTGGGTTCAGAAGTGAGAGCGGAGAGGAAAGAGGCAAATAGAGGTAGAGAGGGGCATAGACCTCAGATTCCACACTATTATCATCTACTGCATAGCAAGCATTCCATCTGTTCAACAGCTGGGCTACACACACTAGCGCACAAACACACACACACACACACACACACAAAGTGAAGAAGTTGTTGGGACATGCCTGAATTTATGGTTGTCATGGTGAAGGTTTGGTTCTCATGGCCAGAGCCGTTATGGTTTATAAAAGGGATTAGAAAAGGACAGACGGACAGAGGGACTGGTCCAGAGTAACGTGGAAAAGTTGGAGAGTAAAAAAGAAAAAGGCAGCAAATAAGGTGAGTGGAAAGGAAAGAAGCAAGAAGTATATTCAAGAATCAAATATCAAAACACAGATGAAGTGACACTTGCAAATAAGAATCTTGATTATGACTCACTTTCTCTAGTAACCTGCTTAATGGACTTCACAAAAATAAGAATAGGGTAAGGGGTCATCCTGGGGAAGAATTTGGTTACTACTGCTGGATGTCTGCATACGCAACCTAATCTCTTGGTCATTAATAACCGTTTAGAAAGAGTGCATGTAAATGATAAAGACTATGCAAAATGAAGGGTAAGCTACCAGACCATAAAAATAATATATAAAAGCTCATGTGTTGCAAATATTGGAATACAAAGGCCTTCTTATACTCTTATACTCAAAATCACATTTTTTGACTCCCTTTCCTAACCTGTTATCTCTTAATATGCATGCATGCATGCCAATGTAGACACAGAGACCTTTTCCACTGCAACCCTCTCACTAAGGAAGAAAATGAACACTTCAACTGCCAGCTGACACAAAAAAGTCTATCCACGTTTTCATACCATTTGCACATGCATGCACATGTGTTTATAAAAGAATGTACGTGCTGTGAGTGACAAAGCAACCTGGCTAAGCAGTGAGGGATTATGAGGGATGCGTTTCTCAGAACCCTGACCCCATTTGACCCTGCTCAGCCAAAAAAAAAAAAAGTTTGAGGGAGTGAGTGCAGACTGGCAGACAGCGGGAGGGAATTATACAATCCACAGATAGCAGGGCTGGTTAAAAACAGGAACAGTGACAAAAAAGGCAAACAACAAAGTGGTAGATAGTTGGAGACTAATCAATGCAATGTCTCCTTTACTGCAAAGGCAAATTAAAAATAAATACCTCAATTTAAATTTAAATGCCTTAGGCTGTTGTTAAGCTGTTTTTAGTAATGACAGAAATTGTCTTTACCCACTGTGCATACTGTGCATGCATTTGATGGCACCAATAAGTACATTAATAAGCAAGGTGATAGCTGTCCATGCTCCAATATCAGTCATTTGTATAGTTTTACTTAAATCTGATGGTTTTTTGTGACTCACTTCCCAAAAGCAATTTGTGTAAACAAACTGGCAACATCCATTAAAAAAAACAAAACAACAACAACTCACTAAATCCCAGTTTATTTGTGAGTTACTGGAGGTTTCATGTGTGTGAATTTCAAAAATGAAATTTTAGGTTTTGATGAAACGTTAAAATTATCCCAAGATTCCTAAATGACCTTTTTCATGTGTTTCATGTTGGTTTGTTAAATCATGCCACTTCATCCACATATTTTTTTAAAGAAGCCCTTTTAGATTTATTATTTCGTAAGACATGGTCGAAGAAATTCAAAACCTAACAAGCAAAACTACAGGTAGCCACACTGGCCTGCAGTTCCTCAACTGGCCACTTGAGGTCAAACACAAATCAATCCCCTAAGACCAGGGGTCAATCAAAGTTTACACAATTACAGACATGTCTGCTCTAACAGAGAGATGGAAGCCAACACAGGTGACTGTAATTGCCACGTGTCTTCTAACTGTGCTCATTTCAGAGCTCTTGAAAGTGTTTGTAGTGTTGGGACTTTTTGAAACAATTTTAAATGCATTTGTCTTATGAGTGGCTGATTGTACAAACAGTCTGGTCTTCAGTTTTGGTGGGTGAGATGCAGAGTTTGTATATTATTTAGCACTTAACAGCAGGTTTCTGTGTTTAACTAGTGCTGCCAGACGGTGTGTTTGCTTGCTAACCAACCTTGCTTTCGTCTTATATGGATCGCTGCTTTATACTCTGCATTTTTAGCTTTAATTATTACGTTTAAGTTTCCTGGGTAAGTGGTATAAAGGCCACCTGAGTGACATAAAATGGAAAAAAATATCTAAAGGGAAGCAGCGTCAGGTCTTTCCCTTTCCTAAAACTGACGACCAAGGACACTAAATTACTTAGCAAGTTTAAATCAACTATAATTTTGTTTTTCTAAGCAAGACGTGCACAAGTCTGGTCAGTGTAGAATGACTAGGTGCTATAGTTTATCACTTGTATCACAAGATTCATTCAACTGAATGGTGAAATATCTGGTGTACCCATTGTGACTAACAAGAATACCCTCCCCTTCTAATCCCATTAGTCCTGTTACACGATATTAGCGGGAAAGACATTCCTCTGCTGATAAAGCCATCCCACACTCGCTTTCTGTTTTCTGTACATGTCTCCTTTTGACTCTTATTTCCAACTCTCATTTTTTTTCTTGTGCATTTTCTGTTTTTATTATCTCAACTTTCACCTTCTAGTCTCTTTCTTCCACCTCTCTGGCCTCCAGGTTGCCCTACAAACATGGCCGTATTTGGGTTTGTGGGAAGGGGTAGGAGTTTTTCTGTGTGTCTGTGGGAGGGTGGGGGCCTGAGATTATTGCCATGGCAACTCACAAAAACAATCCAGTAAGGAAAGGCTGGGTGTGTATTCACACATTTTCAGGCCCGCTTCTGCAATCACAGCAGGAGAAGCTGGAAGGAGCTGGATGGTTAACATACATAATTGATGAGTCACGACTGGACTCGGTCAAAGGACACACGAGCTTATAAAACCTTACAAAACACTGCAGTACATGCCTCATTTTACCAGTACTAGTGCTATGAATTTCTCACTAATTGGCATTATAACTTAGATAGGATGGCTACTTAGTGCAGTGGTTTATATTTGTCTAACAAGAGAAAGAGTCCTGGGACTTGCATCAGGGGTAAAATTCTGCTTTATGTAAACTTAATGATTATTTTGCAAAGGACATTGCTAATACTTTGCCTTATTAACTCTCTCTACTAGTGTTTCTTGTGATAAATGTTTTAGCATTTAAATTATGCTATAATTCTAACTTCTCGTACAGTTTACTTACAAAATAGCCATGCTTTGACTTCGCCGAGACAGTAATATCTGAAGGTCAAGTGAAAATGCTTACTTGAGTGAATTTTCCATGCAAAGTGAAGTGGCCATGATAAAGCTCAGTCGCTACTGTTGATACTTTTATAACCTGAAAAATGCATGGCAAAAGTCTGAAAAAGGAGGCCACCGTAGAACATGTAAGGAGAATATTTTTCAAGTAAATATTTTAGAAATGTTCTTCAGTTATGAAGCAAAGAAATGGTTAAACGCTGAATTACACTCATGCTTTTTTTGCTTTTAAAACGTCTTTCTTGGAACACTGTCGTGATTGGTAGCCTATAAAAATCTCTTCACATAATAGAGAAGGTGGGTTTCCATACCTCTCATACCTTAAGATAACAGACATACCTTAAGATAACAGACCACTTCCATATCTATGACTGTGAACCCTTCTTATTTTCCACACCTCATTCACAGAGACGACATAGTGGACAAAGCAGCCACTGCACACATCTGGTTTCTCCTGCTTTCACAGTGCTTAGCAGTGACGTAGAAGAAAAAGATGGAGGAGCTGAGGGAACTGGTCCATCTGTTTCTGCTGAAATCCCAGGTTTTTTTGAGTGAGAGACAGGATCTGTGGTGGTGATGATGCAGAAGCAAGATGGAGGAACAGAAGGGACGGAGCCCACATCTGTTTCTGCTCAGCAAGCAGCTCAGTTCTGAGGAACAGGGCCTGTAGAGCTGGCTTTACTAGAGAATGGACGCTCTGCTGGCCAAGTAAGCCTGCTGCCTTGCTGGCACTGGGGCAACAGCCACACACACACACACACACACACACACACACACACACACACACACACACACACACACACACACACATATAAAGCAAGGGCATCAAGGGCAAAGCGTAGGCGGCTATGTGTGGTGTGTGTGTGTGTGTGGTATTCTGGATTGGACTTGACTTGGATGCATCGGGCCAAGGAGCAACTTTGTTGGAATGTTTGTACTCTGCTCTTTAACTTTGCGCCTCTCTGTCTTTCCATCTCTGCCTTCTCTGCGATAAAGAAAACTTTGCATCCATCTCTGTCCTCTCGCATCTGTCCTTCAAATCCAGCATTCCACCCGCTTTCTCACCGTTTGCCCCCCTATCCTCTGGAGCCTCATGGTCTGATTGTTTTACAGGAAGCTCAGTCACGGGGTGTTTGAGCATATGTGTGGTTGTGTGTTGGTGTGCAAGTGTGTTGTGTGATATATCCAGCTGACTCAGCCTGATCTCCAGCCCTGTACTGAGACCCTGGTAGACCAAACAACAAATGACACGCTGACATGCTCCTATCTGTCAAGAGTGTTATGGTTGTTTGAGTTGTACAGTATGTGGCACATGAAACTATGAATCCCATAAGCTGAGATGTTGATCTCACTTCCCTTTTCATCCTGTGGCTGATTTTAGCTAATTCAATTCAATTCAATTCAATTCAATTTTATTTATATAGCGCCAAATCACAACATAAGTCGCCTCAAGGCGCTTCTTCCCTCTAG
This sequence comes from Pundamilia nyererei, assembly GCF_000239375.1. NCBI lineage: Eukaryota > Metazoa > Chordata > Actinopteri > Cichliformes > Cichlidae > Pundamilia > Pundamilia nyererei. Next base: position 1,405,530 of record NW_005187471.1, read on the forward strand.
TGTGTGCGCGCACACGTGTGTGTGTACTGTAAGCTGTGCAATCTCCCTTTTGTTGCAGTGCAATAAGATGTTTGGTTTTGGTTTGCATTTGCAGATGTCAACTTGCATGTGTACAGATGTGTTAGCTCTTTACTTTAGTGTGTACGTTTTTTTACTTTTTTCACTTTTCTTAATTATTATAACGACTATTATTGTGAAAAAATGTAAAAAGGAAGTAGTTTCCATACTGATTAAGTCCAGTGTACACATTTGATTGCGTTATGTGGACATTTTCCTGGATGGAGTTGGTGGTGCTGTTACATTTTTTTAAAGATCATTTTTCAGAGCTGTGAGCAACAAAAACAAAATTCTAGTCACCAACATTGCATGGATGTGGAAAACTAACTCAATATTCAATGCAATATTCTGACAGTAAATTTATATTCCTAACATGGTTCTTTGAAACACAGCACCTGCCTAAGCAATGCTGCAGATCTGTGTTTATTAAATGAACTAACCAATGGTAGTGGTCATCTCAGCAGGCAACGTCTTCCCCCCAAAAATTGGCTCAGAAACACAAACAAGGATTCAAGTTGTTGACCCAGCCTCTAAACTCCCCAATTCCCAATCGGATCGAGCATGAGTAGGATGCAACTGATCTATCTAAAACAGGAGTGTCAAACATAAGGGCCTGGAGCCAAAATCATCCCCAGCAAAGACATCCAGTGTGGCCTGGTGGACGACTTTGGAAAAGCATAAATTTTTGGACTCTATTTTTAGAATTTGTACAGCTTTTTGTACTGATAAAGACCTATCCAAAGCCATTCATACTACATACCAAAGGAGCTAAGTAATAGATAAAAAATTAAATGAGAGCAACGTTCCTGTTTTTCATTGTCTACAATAGAAATTTGGCTTAAAAAAAAAAAAAAAGTCATCAATAAACAAAAACTTTTTTATAAATATGTGAAACTCTGGGCAGTGAGCTACCGGAACTTTCTCTGCAATTTCACACATGCAAATTGTAAAACTACACATTTAATTACAATACATGTGTAAAAAAAACACACTTGTAATAACAAATTTTAATTTACTTGTGTAGAAAAACTGAGATGTGCTGCTGAAATTGCACTTTCTCATTTTATGTTAAGATATCTCAAGGATTAAATGAGTATATAAATATCTTTACACTGACAGAAAGTGGAGTTTTGCTCATCTAGCCCACTTAAAATCACAATGGATTACATGTGGCACAAAATGTAAAAATAAATCTGACATCCCAGATCTGTTCTGAAGGCACCCCCTCCCTTTCCTTAAGTGATCCAGTGTTCACTCCCTGACAAGCCAGAGCTGTTTTGCCATGACAAAAGAAGCCCACATAATATTGGACAAGTGGTTTTAATGTTGTGCCTGATCAGCATCTCCACACCAAACCCAGCTGGAAGATCCCTGTGATCCTGCACCATGCTGAGAGTGACTAAGCCAAAGTTTTATGGGGAGGGTAAATTTAAAAGAGCCTGACAAGTACCGTCAATCAATTTACGTCTCACTTTGTTTCTGTCATCACCTTCAAAAACATCACTTTGTGTGTGTGTGTGTGTGTATAATGAAATATTCTGTCATTTTTAACAGCTCAGACATTCATCTTATGCGTCAAAAGACCTGCCATTAAAGAAGAACCGAATGTGTGTGTGTGTGTGCCTTAATGTCTTTGCACATGTGCTGATGTTCATGTGTGTCTGAGCGATAAGGCTAAGCTGCGGTATCTAAATCTCAGCGCTCAAAGGTTTCCTTCATCTCAAGCAGGGCTCTACAGGTATGTGACTCCACCCTCCCCCATCTCTCTCACCCCTCTCTCAACCATCCCCCCCACGGCTAAGCCTTCACCAACAAGGCCGGTATTGTAGCAAGGGTAAAATGATAGTGCTCAGGGACAGATTCAGCTATGTGCTTACCCAGACAACCCTTACCCCCTTTCTCCACCTCCCTGCCCACACCCCCCTATCCCTTCAACTCAGTGAGGCTGCATTCATCCATTCATTTCTTTCTGTGTGACAAAAAAAGGACAGTGATAGAAAGAGAGGAGCAAAGGTTGTTTTATTTGATTTAATTGAATGCAGAGGGGCACTGAGGTTAAAGAGGACAAAGTAAGTCACACAGAGAAAGACAGAAATGTCACAGAGAACACAAATTATTCACATATAAAAGATGATCTTGTTGCATGGTGACATGTCTATTATTTGGAAAATAAAGAGACTGTAGTGAAATTTTCTGTTGAGCAGATATTTAAACTTTAAAACGCTCACATTGAGACTGTCTCCTGTCTTTTGATTTGGTGTCTCGGATCTTGCAATAAGCAGATACACTGAAATATGATATTTTGATTTAACTCTTTTATACTTGTCTGTATGTCTGTGATGCAGGTTTGTGTCAGGACTCATTCATGTCAACATCCGTGTTTAATGTTACTTATTGAGTGTCATTTTTTTTCTATTTGAAACTATTTGAACTATATCGACGTATACATTTAAGACAGAAAAATATTCATTGACAGTGGGTACTAGTCTCTCTCATGCTGTGCAAGTCCTACCTTGTGTGTGTGTGTCTGGTTCACTGTTTCGCGGACTGCTGCGGAGCCGTCTCTCTGGCTTCTTCCCTCCTGGACTGCCAACTCCACCACCAGACCCCGCTGACCCGAGCGTTGGGCCGTGTGATTTGTTGCTGCATCCCGAAGAAAATCACAACAGAATTCATTGTATTTACATAAAAGACATAAAACAAGAAGTATATAAATCATACACCCTTTGCTCAGTTGCAACCAAAAGCTGCAGTGACCAAATGAGCTGTTCACCTTTCTCTTCAATAAAAATACTAACTAAATAAGGTGTGGAAAATAGATCAAAAGAAAGAAAAAAATTCCTAGCAAAAGATTCCTTCACATGAGCTGTTTTCACACATGGGCAAAATCGACAGAACAACATTTAGCAAGGTTGTGTTTGTGTTTATGGATTTTCACACTAATATTGGGTGTACTTTTTGCAGCTGAGGTTAACACATGATGCCTATGTAATCCCTGTGAATGCTTCAAATAACTGTGTGCTCTAACTTTGTATTAGGAAAGGTGTGGGTAGAGTTCACTTATTTGGACATTTGCAGCTGCAGCATGTAATTACTAGCACTCAGGCATACATGTGAAAACAGGTCCATTCTTATTCCAAATGAACAGCTAACACATTAAAATTTTACACAGCTTAGTTAACTGATTTTTATATTACCTCCATATAATGACATAAAAAATGAAATGAATATATAAATCATCAACATCGTGCCTTCAGAAGTCTAACCATTAATGAGTTGGCTAATCTTAAAGTGCATCTCATAAATGATGATCACCTGTATCCATTGTGTGCTGGCCCAAGGCTGCCCTTATAGGGAGTAGAGGGAGGAGAATTGACTCGATTCTGTCTCGGTTCCTTTAACTTTTTAGGTTGTGGCTTACTGTATGTATCCTCCCTCCCTATGAAGTTTGACATCCCATAAACTGGGATGATTTCTGCAAGGAAGAAGAGCATAGAAAATATTTCATGTTAAATTTCGTACCGTGCAGGTTGCGTGACGCATATTCGTAACTGAATTTTAACTCAATGTCAAAATCTGATTTGGTTTTGTTTTTTTGCTTTCTTTTTTGTTTTTGCAGATGGCCTGTGTTCAGTCAGCACCAGTACCTGGATCGCCGTACATGGGGGGAAGGTGGTGTTGGTAGTACTGATGGGGAGGCAGCTCCCCGGGGCTGACGGGAGGATAGAAAGAGTGAGAGTTGGGGATGAAGTGAGGGTGAGGCAGGTATGGCGGCAGGTGATGTGTGGGGGAGAGAGCTGGAGAGTAGGAGGGAGGGTAGCACTCCGGAGACTGGGGGGTCACAACCACTCGGCGGACCCCTGTGGTATCTTCCAGCACCTGTGGGAGAGAGGAGAAAAGCTAAGTATGGGTTCACAAAACATGAAAATAACATTTTTAAAAAGCCTAAAAGACTAAGAAATGTGCATCTGTGCGCCTGAATTTTAGTACCTACAAATCACGCAAGACTTGAAAAGTGCACACTGCCTTTGACTGCTTTATATACTGTTGAGTAAAGGTTCCTCAGATAGTGCTGGCTTTAATTTAAGTCAAGTGATTCAGAGAACTGAGTGAATTGCCCATCATGCCAAGAGTACTTCACTGCCCATTATTTTACAAGAGCAGGTGCTCTGTCTGTTAAATGGTGGATATTTAATAAAAGAATTAACTGCATGATTTATCTGACAGCTGAGCGTGTACCAACAGGATGTGCGGTCCCTTAAAGCAATGAAAAACAAATGTGTCCTTAGATGGCCTGCACATTTTTCTGGCAACAAGCTTCAGAGAACTGCCTGAAATTAGCATAGATCCCATACTTGTATTCATTTTCACTCGGACACAGATACAGACACACACATTCCAACTATTCAGATACTTTCACAGGCCTGCATTCCGAGAAGAGCGCAAACACACACTCCCTGCAGAGAGGGGGAAGTCATCTGCTGGTGCCTAACAACAACAACACCGCACACTGTCTCTCACACACACACATACACTAAATAACACCACCGTGAAATCCCCACACAAACTGAGAAGCAACAGACACCACACAAAGAAAGATGGTGGGGAATGAAAGAGGGTCAGGAGGGGAGGAAGAGAGTTACAAAACTAATCTGATGTGAGAAAAACCTTGAGAGGGAGCAAATAGATGCAGAGGAGGAGGCCCGCTCTCTGCCCTTTCATCCCCTCTGCTGCACATGAAAAAACGAAGTGTTTACAGAAAAACAAGGGCAAAGTCTCTGCAGGAGTATGTGCAGACCAGGCCTACAAGCACACACATTTATTGGCAAGGACACGCACATTCCAAATATGAAGCACCCACAAACACACATGGCATCACATTGCAGGCATTAGTGAAAACTCCCAGAGGACACACATACACATGAGCACTTTAGACACATAAGACACAACTACTTCAACACACTACTGTCCACCACAGCAGTGCTCTTTCTCCTTTCACCCCTTCGTGCAACCCTAATCCCCCCCTTCCAAAAAGGGGTATCATGCTTGTTTATCTAACAGTGACAGTGTTTCCCGCTCAGGCTTGGCTCAGTCCCTACTCACACACACACACACACACACAGACACACACACAAACACACACCCACGGTGAGCCAATGACCCGACCTCCGTTGGGTAAGAGCACAATCTCGCCAACAGACAAACCACAGGATTTTTTTGAAATCTTGTGAGGATAGTTTATTGACTTCTTTTTCTCATTGTCCTGGTGTTGTTATCTAATAGAGAAAGCGCATACACATTTCCTGTAGAGGACTCAAATATTAATTGAACCTAATACTCCAAATTCTTGGTGCTCTGTTGGGTCAAGAAGACCAGCGTGGTTGCTTCTCTATGACAGACAGAATAAGTGACTTTTATGGGAGTCAAGCACAGGCTAAAAAAAAACAACCTATCATCTGCATCCTTTAATAATGACTACTAGACCCACTTCTGATAGCTGTTCAATAAAACATTATACAAGTACAAATTGCTTAGTCTATCAACCAGCTAGTGCATAGAAATATGCTATGCTGCTATATTCTCCAGTTTTAGACACTAACGCAACTACTTTTTACTGTTAACGCACGAGTTTGATTTATGGATTTATTTCCATTTACAGCATCATAACAATTTTCCAGTGACAAGAACCAACATGCTGAAACAGTCTTCAGACAGACTAATTGAGTGAACTGAAAAAATAAATGAACACTGGGTAAATTTACCTTGAAATATATTAAATTAAGAAATATCTGCATTTTTATTACTTAAAAGAAGCCTCTTTTTGGTGGAGAAATGAGAAGCACTAGCTAATTTAGTGTAGTCGTGCATGCACAAATCTCCCCCTGAGTCCATTTTTTTTTCTTTACTCAAACGCTCCCACACAACCCAAACACGATAAACATAAAAAATAAGTCAAAGAGTATTAAACTGAGGAAAAATACACACAAAAATAAACTAACCTGTGAGATGTAGCCTGGGGGGACGTGGATGGGAGGGATCGACCCATTTGGGGACATCATGGGAACCTCAGCAGGACCTGTGAGGAAGGAGAAGAATTATTTACTCAACCAGGCAACTAATGCTTAGATAAATTCTCATTTACATTCATCAGTTGGCAGTTCACATGCGGGGACATAAAGTAGACAGATACGCTGAAGGTTGGGCTGTGTTATTTTATATAGTTACTTAGTCCCACAGTATGAAGATACTAGGAAATAAAGGTAATTAACCACTTAAAAATAAGAGTCTCTTCCCTTCAAATCTGCTTGTATAATCTCAAACAGCTCACACATAAATATAAGCAAGCCTTTTCGTTGTTACTGGCTATTCAGCAGTACTATTATGATAATTATAGGTATAAAAAATAAGGGTACATGGCTGCTTACTGAGAAATGAGGTTTCTACACTGAAGGAGAAGTATGCGAATCTAAATAGAATTAGCAGACTGAAAATGATGTTGACTTTTCCACTGTCTAAATACCCCCCTCCAAAAAAAAATCTCCCGTCTCCCTCTTCCTCTGTCTTTCTGTGATGGAGGTCTGCGCCTGTTAAAGTCATTGGGACCCCGTCGGGACAGCTGGAAGCAGACCTAGCCTCAGAATAAATCACACTGCACAGAGGCCTTCACTACCTCCAAGCACACATGCTACTATGAAGACACATTAACATTTTTT
>NW_005187471.1:1413135-1415122 GCF_000239375.1 Pundamilia nyererei
ACACACACACACACACACACACACACACACACACACACACACACACACACAGAGCTGTCAAGTCATACAATATTAGACTGACTTTCATTCACAAAAGCCCGAGATAATCACACGTTTGTATGTGTCCATCAAAAAGCTTTCAATCGTGTTTGTTTGTGCGCAAATGTACAAATAAGTCACTGTGGTCCTTGATTCACACTGTGGTAACGTCACTCTCTGGTCTCACCCCCAGCTCTACCCTTTAAGCACCACGAATAGAGTCACAACTTCCTCTGCCTAATCCTACTGGAATCCTAGACAACACAGCTAACCAACCCCGCTCCCCTTTGCTTTTCCGCTTCTCATCTTCCATCTGTTGCTTCTTCCGCCTCTGAGTTAAAGAGAGGTCAGGGCAGAGATGAGATATCAAGTCACATCCTAGATAGCATGCATATGACTCTGCCTGCACCACAGCAAGGAATCAGCACGTGTAATGAACCACAACAAGAGACAATCAGAGCTGCAAAGACTAGTTTAATTCCTCTGAGGAAATATTGCTCTGTTGGGCAAAGCTTAACATTTTTGATGTAAACAAGGCAATCAGGAATGTGATATGTAACATTTCTGGCTCATTGACATAAATGTTACTATGCCCAACCTAGTCAGACTGCAGTTGCCACTTTGTGACAATGGTCGTCATTCTGACATGAAGCCAACAAGTTCAGAAGCCATCACATAATAGAAAGCAGTGTCTGAGGGTAGGTTTATATCTTACTTATGTTTGCTGATAAAGAACACTGCACACAAGTTGCTTCCACAGCAGGAACTAAGCAGTCCTGACTGGAAGGGTTAATGAAATAAATCTGAGGTCTGTGGTCTAATGTGGGGGTTCATCTGGTGGTCAATGACATATTCTAGTTTGACAGACTCTGCTTCAAGAAATCAAAGAGGACCACAGGAATTAATACAAAGTATGTTTTGTATTGCACAGAACAGAGATAGAAACAGCACAACCATGACACACTCGGGGCAATACAGAGGTATGGTTAGAAAAAAAAACCCAAAACACAATGTCATCATGAGCAACAAGTGTAGTGAAGTGAAACACAAAATAATTACATTTAATGACACAGAAAAAAGCAATGAAAATAAAAAATTCATAGCGAAAAAAACTCAAGCTTACTGAAAAAGCAGAACATATTCAGATCACTAAATTAATTCTGTCTAAAACACATTTAGAGACTTTATTTTTAAAGTGCCACCTTCAAAAGTCTAGTATTTGTCACTGAAGAATTACACATGAACATATATACACATGCCCATAATAAGCATCCTGTCTCATCCACACACACACAACAAACAGTCTCATTCACAAAGACACATGTAGACAAACAAACAAACACACACACACACACACACACACAAACTTGTGTTTTTGTGCAGCTCCTCATACATACATACATTCATATACATACACAGACTGAGGCTACGTCCACACGTACCCGGGTATTTTTGAAAACGCAGATTTTTCTATGCGTTTGCACCTTTCGTCCACACGTAAACGGCGTTTTTGGTCACTGAAAACGGAGATTTTTAAAAACTCTGGCCAGGGTGGATATTTTCTAAAACTCCGTTTTTGCATTTATGTGTGGACAAGAAAAACGGAGAAAACGCAGCTACAAAGATGTGCGCATTTTTTGACGTCACAGTGTGCGCCACGTTATTGTTTCGGTGAAATGAATTTCTACAATACTGTTACTGTTAATTGTACTCTCTGCAGTGTTTAAATGCTTACACATACACACACAGTTACTGTCCCTCCACACAGACGACTTGGTTCTGCTTCTATGCCCCAGCTTTGTTTACTTTTTCCCACCGAGGCTTCTAGACTTCTGATTGGCCAACATTTCTACACGGTTAGGAATATCCGGTTGTTCAGTGATGACGTGACGAATCCTACTTCCGGGTCTAAAGTAGTCTGCGTTTAATATGGCTTTTGTGTTGTTAA
>NW_005187471.1:1416004-1435121 GCF_000239375.1 Pundamilia nyererei
ACACACACACACACACACACACACACACACACACACACACACACACACAAATCATTTCTAGAAAGATTTCTAGAATGCTTTTCCTTTATCTTAAAAGTACATCACAGTCACAGACACACAGCCTTTGTATCACAATCAGAGCCTCATGGAGGCAGCTGTTTTATCTACATGGGTACAAATGTACCAGTTTGTGTGTATGTTTATGTGGGAGCAACTGTGTATGTGTGTCTGGGTCACTTGTGACGTGGCATTGCCTGGAAGTTATGTAAGCATCAGCGGGGTAATGTTATCTGTCCTAGGAGCTGCAAAAGACACTCCCACGACAGCTTCCTCTACTGCCTGGCCAATCCATGCGCACACAAAATACACACATGCATGAACACTAAAGAGCCAATTGTCATGTCAACGCTGAATGCTAATTTATGCATTAAAAAGAAAAAACACACAAAAGCAAGCAGCAGCTGCCCAAAGATGTTTTGTAGTCAGCTGATATGGGTACTAGAAGCTTCCACAGTGGAAAGGACTCTGAGAAAGATGGATCGAAACCTGGACCGTGATGGGAAGTGTAATAAAAAATATAAGACAATAAGAAGAGTAAGAGAGAGATTGCTTAAGGTGGAAACATGGGAGAAAGATTCAGAACTACACAGTGTACTACATATACACTGTGTACAAAGATACACACTAATACACAAGTTACAGCCCTAAAATAAATCTCCGGTGAGTCAACTCCACCGGACATCTTTGCCATGGGGAGGGTTTCTCAGTGATGGAGGAGGAAGTCAGAACTTCCTGTGCTGCTCTGCCCCAAGTCCTCTGCCCTCATGACACTTACACACTACAGTGTGACAGAAAAACTAGCTTTGCATGTCAAACCCCTCCCCAAAAAGTCCTCTACAAACGAGTATAAAGAAGCACATAGTCACACTTCTGATCCTGAGCCCATGTTCTGTGTTTGCAGCACAGACTGTAATTTAAGCAAGCTGCTGATTTGCTGTGGAATGTAAATCAAAAGTTGGGCAGTTTCTACATTTGAACACTGGGTCATATCTTAAGTACATACTGTAGTGTGTATGCAGGTACGTGTAAGCACATTCCTTATTATGACTGAGCTTCTTTGAACTTCTAAACTCAAAGTTGCATAATGGCATCATAAGAAAACAAGCAGAAAGTATTATCGCTTATGCCAGCTGATGAATATCAGTGCCATGATGACTTCATTAGGATCTGACATCAGCACATTATGAGCTAAAGTAGAAGCAATAAGGCTTGTAAAACCAGCACTATATTTTATTAGTCCATTGGCTCAAGCTCATGTTTCTCCTGTCCGTACATAGGAAAAATAAAATAAACCAATAAGTTTCCACCCCACACACACAAAAAAAAAAATCCTATCAAAGCTTTCATTTAAATGGTTTTGGAATCTGATGGCTTGAACATTTCCTGCGAAACAAAAGAGCCAGACTTGTGCACTGAGCTCTTCAACTCCACCTGTGGTTGCCTGCCCATAGGCACTAGCTGAGGTTGTCATCCTTGTCTCTATTTGTGATAATATTGAAGTCCAAGTATAACCTTCTGCTTTTTCAGTTTTGTCTCTCCAGTTAACCCTGTGGCTGTGCTCAAATCCAGCTTCAATTCTTTGATTTTTTAAGATTAATGCTGCATCCGACTCAATAGATAAACGCTAATCTGACAGTAATAAGAATAACATACATGTCAAAAATATATTCACATATATCCACAGCTATATCTAAATAGTAATCTATGTATAATTTGTAAAAAAAAACATATATATATATATATATCATGTAGGGGTGCAACGATATTTGTATCATTATTGAACCGTTCGATACAGTGCTTTCGGTTCGGTACGCATATGTATCGAACAATACAAAATTTGTAATTTATTTTATCAACTTTCCTTCTGACGATGCTGTCTGTGTTGAGCGCTCAGTGAATCTGCGTTCGACTACTCCGCCTAGGCTGCACTGTCGAGCGCAGATCCACTCAGCGCTCAACACAGACAGCATCGTCAGAAGGAAGAGCGCAGGGCAAGCTAGCAAGACAGAAGTTAAGCTCTCCTTGCAACATGGCAAATTGAACCTCCCCCACCCTCATTCAGATCTGGCGTTTGGAATTATTTTGGTTTTCATGTGACGTATGACCCTGAAGGTAAGCAAGTCATGGACTAAAGTAAAACAGTATGTTGGATGTGCCACACAATGCTCAATTACATGGGTGGGAGCTAGTGTGTTAGCGCAGTTAGCTCGTTAATGGAGATTTGCCGTGTTGTGGCGTTAAGGTCATTTCAACGAGATTAACCTGAAAGCACTAGTGGGAACACAACGAATATGACTGCACATTTATATCATCCTAGTGCAAAGACAAGTGGAAGCAGACAAAAACGACAAGCATGCATGCTACAAACTTTACCCGAGTCATTTAGACAGCCGTTGGCACATGATTCTCCTTATGGGGACCTGATATGTTTAATATGCTGCTGAGAGTATAGCCCAGAAGAAGCGTATAGTATAGCTTTTATTTTGGAAAGAGACATTTCTCTGTAATAAACTCTCTTTTCCAAAGATGAGTGATTCCTCAATCAGATACAGGGCTCGCAATCTCGCGATTTTTTTCAGTCGGGCTACCAAAATCTATCTCTGCCCTGCCCGTCGGGGTATTGTAGGAAGGAAAAATATATGTCAATGCTTTTGCATTCTTTCGGAAATGTAGCTGGGTAATTATGTCATTGGCATCGGTGAGCCACTGTCAATATGTGACATATTGAAATCGCGTTTGAATTTGCGCTTGTTTTTTGCTTTCACTTTGCAATCGCGCGAACTGTGTATAGAGAGCGACAGCACTGATCTGTGAGTGGTGATAATTTGTGCACCAATTCCTCTGACATCGTCTTATTAATCGTTAGCTTACTGCACAAACATGACAAGTGAAATCTCCCGCAGCAAGCTTAAACATGTAAGAGGTTGATCGCGCAGAGAATCGCTGAGCGTTATGTGAGTGCGTGTGTAAAAGCAGCAGGATATATATTTTACTTCTGCTGAGCCAAATAAGACAGGTCAGGGTGAAGAAGTGACAGCCAAAGAAAAGCTTACCACAAAACAGAAAAGTTATGACAAATCAGACTATAAGGCAAAAAGAAAGTGCAGCTTTATGGTTTCATGGACAAAATAATTTCTGTGGCTGCACCCCTAATATCATGCATGTATTTAAAATATTCCATAGTGGTACTTTGCGACTGAAACTATTCTACATTTTCCTAAGACTTTTGAGAAACTTTGGCTTTTTTTTTCCTTTTTTTAGTTATGTAGCTTTTACTTATGCAGATTAGTTTCAATGAGCTCAAGTGTCGGTGAGTACCTGCCAAGACAGCAGCAGCAATTTAAGTGTTTAACACCCAAGAGCTCCAAAGCAATAGAAAACATATGTGCGTTATTATAAATCAAATAGTCCTTTTTTTTATTATTCCAACTTTCCAAATTTTCAGCTTTGTTATCAAATCTTATATACTGCTCCTTTGACAAAAAAATATATTTTTTAACGTGAACAATAGCTCTGGGACAATTTTAACTTTTAAAGACCAAATCTTCTTGAGTGTGATAACATGTTGGGGGGGGAATGGCCCCCAATTTATCCCAAGGGTTACATTTTTCAAAATAATGTTAACATCTACGTCTTATCCTGTCCTGATAACTGTGTAAACAGCCTCTAAGCATACAAGCCTAAATCTGTGTAGTGTTGAGTATGTAGCCTGTGTGCCAGCCCATACCTCCACCCAACCCAGATCTCTTGCCAGTTCTCCCCCACCTAGAGGAGGAGCGCCGTCGGCCGACCTACTTCTGCTGCTGGGTCTGCTCCAAAGGAGAGCAACGTAATGTCTGGAGGGACACTGAGCCCAGCCACGCTTTGTTCTCAAGATCTTAACATGTGCAAACACACACCCTTGCAGCTGTGCACACACTCACAGTCACCCAAATGTGCACAAACACGCAAAAGCCCTCATAAACTATGGCAAACACATCTTAACAACAGCACGCAAGTGGCCAGATACCCACCTGGGCACTGCGCATAAAGACATGATTGCTCATTGGCAACTAATTTGTAGAACACACTGACATTTGGATAGTGCACACTGACAAAACCACGGTCACCTTGGCACACGCAACAAACAACAAAATAAGACATACATGCATTAATTCAAAGCCAGACATAATAACAAACAAACACGCACACCAATCTTGCTTTTTCCAGTTTTATCACGAGACTATTCGCATGCCTTTAGATACAATTGTTTTGGGACTGGTAACCATGCAACACACATACACTGCATGGGTCCAGCATACTTCACTTATCACTTGTCCAGTCGTGCACGGAAGTATACATGCTTGTAGACACGCACAAACACTTCTGATGTGCATAAGCAATAATACATGTGCACACACAAATATACACAATCCAGACACTGATGACTCATTATATCCATTCTCTAATCAACTCTACATGTCTGCTCTCTCTAAGGAGAGAGCGAGTGAGAGAGAGAAAAGAGAAATGCAACAGCTGCTTGTGTGTAAACAGCGTCAAATAATCATTTCCTGCTCTGGTTCCCTGCTTCTTTCTTATTCTCACTCACTTGAATACTCATGATGCATCAAAGCCTTAAACCTTGACCCACTAAGAGTCATATTTTTTTCCATTTTTTCTCCTGCTGTACACAACCTGCTACGTTTGTACCCGGCTGTACTCCTCTCCCATCCTCCCCTCACTTTCCTCCTCCTATCTCTCCACATGTTAATGTCGGGCATTCCTACTGTATGAGTCACAGTCTGAACAGCACCAAGTTTGTGTCCACCACAGAGAGCAGAGAAAGTGTGGAAGAGAAGAGAAGAGAAGAGAAGAGAAGAGAAGAGAAGAGAAGAGAAGAGAAGAGAAGAGAAGAGAAGAGAAGTTGTGTGAATGTCAATGGAAAGAAAGAAGCAGAGACTGGAAGGCCTAGATTAGCAGGGACTTTCCCCTGCTCTCCATCGCTGAATTCCACTGTTTCTGTGTTTGTGGTGCAAGGGTGGGTATGTCCCCTGGCTGTTAGTTGATCAAACAACCAAAGAGGTGAAGATATGGTTGGTACTTTGTTTATAACCTGTACATAGGAAAGAAAAATACTGAAAAGCATCTTTTTAAAAAAAGTTATTACTTAACTGGTTATTCCTTATATTCCTAAATGGAAGTCCCACTAACTAACATGTACTTTTGCCCAATAACACCAGATCAAGGAGGGGAAAAAAGAGGGGTTTCCCTACAAAATAAAATAAAAAACATGATGTAAACATTCACATGTGGAATTTCCGCAGCTGTGCAGAGCTTTTCACACTAACTGAATCCAATCTGAAAAGCAGCATGTGCAACCCGTGGAGAAGATGCAATATCTTTAATGTTCCTAATAGTGTTATGATTGGTTTTATTTACATAAAAAACATGCAAATCAGCAAACTTGTGTCACTGTTGTGAAGATGAGACTAAAATTAAAAAGAAAATATAGAAACACAGCAAGAATCAGAGAGAGAGAAGGGAGGAAGTGACCGAGCCTGAAAAGAGAGGGAAGAGGAGGAGAAGGAGGGAATAAGGTTGGAGAGTGGGAGAAGTGCTCCAGCTGTACCCTGAGCTTCAAGAGAGCCAAGAATTTCATCCCTGGAAAAGATATTTCTTTTTCTCCATTTCTCCGGAAAAAATCTGTGAGTACTCAGCTGCTGTTTGCCCACGCATCAGCTTTCACAGTGTCTTACATATAAAGACAAACCAGTATTCTCAAGAGTTTTCGTCACCCTTCTCTTTCCCCTAATGCAGCCTTCTCCAGAGCTGGCAGACCAGACCAAGTCAGCAGCAGCACAGGGGTGGCTGGGGTCATAGAGGAAGTGGCCTCACCCAGAATGGATGGTAGCAGGCACGACCAAACATGCAGCATGTGATTCTCTCGGTCTCCCTCTGCGCCTCGTTTTCATTCTGCCTGTCTTCCTTTATTTACTTTGCTTCATTCTATTTTATTTCAGCTGTATCTCTCCCTCCCTCCTTTCCTCTGCCTTTTCATGCCCTACTGTATGAGGGCATTGAGTTTATAAGTGAGGACTGGGCAGGGCATACACAATTAAGTCTCTTTTTCTCTCTCCCTCTCTGCCTCTATCTAAACCACGCACAGAAAAGTCAAGCTTTTAGCCACCGTGTATCAAATGAACCAAACCAATTATCTCTGTCCTTTTGATACTTACAAAGTACTTTGCAGTGCAAAATGCTGAAAAAAAGCAGGTACCCCCCCCCCCCCCCCCCACACACACACACACACACACACACACACAAATGTGATCTCTCTAGGCACAAAGAGATCGCATTCCATTACACACCACCTGGAGGGAGAGTCCGTTCCCATGGCGACCAGTTTCCCAAAACCAGGAGGAATTAACACCAAGTTAAGACATACATACACTAAACCCACCTCTAGAATTAGTTTTACACCTTGCCTAAGGGCATACAGTCTTGGAGGTAAAAAGGTCTTCCTTTGCCCAGCTGTCAAGGTAAAAATAATAAAATGAAATGCATACAAAGGCATGCACACACCCAAACACACAAGAGCTCTCTATTATTAGATCCCTCTGCACCATGGGGCCTTTTGACCAAACCCATTATCCTTATTCTTTTCAGTGAAATATGAAGCATACTACAACAATACAGGTTTAGTCGTTATTTAGTAAAAACATCTTTAAACAGAAGAGGAAGAAGAAGAAGAATTAATTAGTGAAGCATATATTCGATTCCATTAAACATTTTTAAACCACTGGATTTTCCAGAAAAAGCATTCTTGCAATGTTGAACAGAAGCCATATCGCTCTACCCTGTGAGAAGCTGTGATCTTATATATAGATATTGTTTTCTTGGGACAGATTAACAATTCAAAAAAGTACATTAGGAAATTTAAAGCTGTGGATGCAAGTGCCTCGAAAGGCTGCACAGGCAGAGAAAATGGGAATTTAGGGCATTAATATACTGTACAGGAAATTGGCTATTGGATTAATTATACTTTGGGCAAAATGCAAATGCAATATTAATTAAAAAATGCATTCATTTGTCAAATCACACACAGACAAAAAGGCAAACAGATTGAGAAACACTTGCATGAACACTTTCCATTTGATCAGATTTACAAAAATAAGGCATAAAAACACAATAAATCCTTTTAGCTGACAGTTCAGCTAGATAACAGACATCAGTCAAACCTATCATTGCACAGCAATTTTCATTCAGTCTACTGTCACAAAATTGAGTATTCCGATTTCAAGGAAGGCTTGTTAAAAGTTCCTCGAACAACCACACCTGCTTACAAGCAGCACCAGGATGGTCCGAAACAGTACCGTAAATTAAGGATTTCAGTGAAAAATGTATTTGTGTGTTCTCCACCAGCTTGTTTAGAACCATCTGGCAAGGTGTAAACACAGACTGAGACTTTCCACCGTATTTCTCTCAACCAGCTATTTCCATTTACATCAAAGGGTTTGCAGTGTAGAAGTGTGCACTCTGTGCAGAAGGCCGGTCAAAGAAAACCTTGATAACCCCATGTAGCGACACAGTGAAGCCAGTAAGAGACTGAGCAAAAAGCTAAAGTTGA
The DNA here is from genome assembly GCF_000239375.1 of Pundamilia nyererei. NCBI lineage: Eukaryota > Metazoa > Chordata > Actinopteri > Cichliformes > Cichlidae > Pundamilia > Pundamilia nyererei. The sequence goes on from NW_005187471.1 coordinate 1,423,671, forward strand.
AACTGAGGAAAATGGAGAGATAAATGAAGAGAGTAGTCAGACAAAGAACAAACACAGAGGAGGTACACCTAAATTTCCTCCATCAACCCTTTTTTTTCCATATCAGTTTAGGTTTGTTAAATTTGAGGACAAAACCATGTTTAAAATAACAATATGATCAATCGACATTTTTTCCACAAATATAATCATCGAATTTTACAAAACTGGATCCAAGACAACAGACAAAAGCAAGGAACAGGGGAAGAGAGTAACAATCGGGGGGATCCAAAAAGATTAGGTATGAGCAGAGCGCACACCTCTAATGGCAAAAGACAGCAGATCTTGCCATGATTCATACAGTACCCTGCTGTGTCCAGATGCAGAGAAACACTGGCAGGGTCCACCATAACCATTGTTTCTCAGAGAAGAAAAAATGCCTGGGCTAACAAGGCCTCAGCAGAGACCAGAACCACATTTTCCATTATGCCACTGCAATATAACAGCAATGAGAGTGGACTGCATGCAATTCATCCATTCCAAATTCAGAAATCAGCATAAAAGGAGAAACATCAACCAATTCTTTTGGCTTAATATGAAGTCCCAACAGCCTGCATTTATATTTGATTATATTTCTTATATGAAGAATTGTTTCATTAATCTTTTTGTGGCCCATTAAAATTGGAAGAAAAAGCAATAAAGAAAAGAACAAAATGTGTGATTTGAGCTTTCTCTACTCTCAAGGGACAAGACAAAATAAGAGCATGTGGAATCGCAGGATAATCTTTGGGTTCTATACCTTCAAGATAAAAAAATTCCACAAACCAAAAGTTGGAAGTGAAATATACTTTGCACATAGACCTCTCCGAATTGCATTATGTAACACAGACAGAAAAGAAATGTAATTGAAAACACAGAGAATGTTCTAAACCAGGGATGTCAAACTCACTTTACATCACGGGCCACATGCAGCCCAGTTTGTTCTTAAGTGGGTTGGACCAGTGAAACTCCACTTTCCTTCACTGTAAGAACACTTAACTGAACATTTGATCCCTGAGATGTCTTAATATCAGAAAACGAAGTGCAATTTCAGCAGTACGTCCCAGTTTTTTTACATCAGGGGTGTCAAACTCAAATACACAGTGGGCCAAAATTCAAAACTGGAACAAAGTCGCGGGCTAACATTAATATTTATTGAAATTTGGCCCGCGGGCCAGAGTTTGACACCTATGTTCTACATGATCTGTGTGTAAATTACAGAAAAGATTTTGGCAGCTCATTGTCCAGACTGTCCAGTATTTATAAAACAGAAAGTTTTGGTTAATTCCTTTTATCTAACCAACATTTTTATAGTAGATTCTAAAAACAAGAACATTTCTGTCATTTAATTGTCATCCTATTGCTTAACTATTTTACTACTACTTAACTACTCATGTAGTATGAATGCCAATAGGGAAGTACTACTGCTACTACTGTAAAACACAGCCGAAAGTCCAAAATCTTTGTACACCTTCACATTTTCCAAATCTTTAAACTACACCAGATTCAAGTATTCATCAGGCTGATTCTGGCCCACAGGCCTTTTATTTCTCTAAACCAACCATTCTTGTTGCTCTAAACCAACCATTCTTGTTGCTCTAAACCAACCATTCTTGTTGCTCTAAACCAACCATTCTTGTGTTAAGGAAAGAATTTACCGATTGAAATCCCGTTGCAGTACCAATGTGCCAAAAAAAAGTTTCTGTGGAAACAAGACATCCTGGTTGTGGGGCTATTAGACTTTTTTTCACAGATATTCCACTTTAAAGGCTTTCTTTATGATACATTTGCTTGTTTGTACTGCCACCAACCTGGTGAAATGGATCTTGAGTGTCTCATTCTGCAAAGCATGCTCAATCAGAGGAGCGGTGTTCCATGGTGCTGGCCACTGTTCCCCCGTGTCAGCAGTGCGCGATTGCTCACGTGCTCAGCTTAGAGGGAACATTGGTGATGGCTCTGGCTTTTTAACATGTTCGGTTTGGTTCTTTGGTAGCGGGTCATGCAGCAACACAACAAGCCTTAGCACACATGCTCCACCAAGCACAGTCAATTAAAAAACAAAACAAAATCATAGCGTTAAGCAATACAAGAGGTGAAAGTTCTCCATTCACTGTGAAGGACACACTAACAGTTACTACTCATACTTCTCAGCCTCACATATACATTTATTATATTACAACAGAGAATAATTCCAAATGTCCACAGAAGACCAAGGCAAACAAACCCCATGTATTATACTGAAATGCATTTTAAAAACACTGCAGCCAGTAAACTGAGGACTTACAGGATTATTGCTCATTAACTAGAAAACTAATCAACTAAACCTTGTGGTTATTATCAACTACGCCCTAAATTTCAGAAGAAATTAAGCTGGTGCCACCCAAACTTCATGATGTCATATTCTCCCAGGCAGGGCACAGCTTCCTGCTCTTCACCCTCTGGCCTCATCATCCCTCGTAAAAGTCCAACAAAGACCAAACAACACAGTAAACCAACACAGCCTTGTAAAACACACACAGACACACACGCGCACACAACGCATATTAACACACTCACATTCCAGAGCAGGGTGCTCTAACACACCCTCGAGTCTTGTCCTTTGATGTGAGTGTGGGAAAGCTCAGGGGAATTGTCTTAGTGGGGGAGGGGGACAGACAGGGGGACGGACGGGGGTGGGGGGCAAAAGGGAGGAGGGGGAAGGTGGGAACAGTGAGAGGGTAGGAGTGTGTGTGGGGGGTCAGATGAATCTGGCCCCTGGATCACTGAAGGGTCATGCTGCTTCAACAAGGGATGGAGACATGCAGTCATACACATGCAGAAATGATGCTAATAAGTTGCTGGAAAGGATTTCAGGTCAAGATACAGTCTTTCACTGGATCAATGAAGGAAAGGGACACAAAAAAAGAGACGGTAAAGACAGATCTCTAACATATCTGAAATGTGGTAAAAAAAAAATGGCTTTAAATATATATTTTAGAGCATTGTGAATTATTTCAATATGCACAAAAAAAGCTCTGAAAGGATTTCATACACCCTGAGGTTATGGGATTCGTGGACCTTAGTAAGATTTTATGTACACTTTCAGCTAAAATAAAAGAACATAATTGAGCCTGTAGCAGTTAGCAGGGGTGTGGTTAATGAGTAGTACTTAACATCAATCCGGCAAATACAATAGCCTCTTCTCTGCTCCAGGTTTGCCTTAAGGTCAAGACAGATGAACGAGAGGAATAAAAAGGAAAAGGGAGGGAGGTAGCAGGAAAAGATGATGAGAGGAAGGAAGGGAAGAGAAGTGAGGAGAGGAGAAGAAAGGTCTTGTGGTTCATATGAAAGAATCTTTTCTGGCTGCTGCGTTGACGTCTTCAGGCTGGTCCTGCCTTGGCAGAGCATCCATGTCTGCGTGTGTACGTATATGCATGTTTGCATGCATGCACGTACCACACTGCAGCAGCTAAACAGAGGTTACTTTATATAAAAGCTGGTTCCTGGCTGTGCCCTGAGGTCTCTGTAATCTTGCTCTGTCGCACACACTTGCACACAAGTACACTGCAATGCAAACACACAAGCAGGGCCACAAATACACAAGCATGCGCGAACACGAACCTCTGAGGTCTCACTAATCACACTGAGTCTCTCTAAAGTGCAACTCAGTTATCCTTCGGAACACACTGCCACACTCCAGCTTTCATTAAACTCAGTGACCTCTTGCCGACTAAGATAGAGAGAAAGTTTGTGCGTATGTGTGTTTGTGCGTGTGTGGTCCTTCACATTAATAATATCTGCATTCAAAGAGGGCTCAAAGTCTGTAATGTTCCACCTAATTTGCTGTCTGCGACTGTAGTAAAAGGCACCAAAAAGGTGCACAAAGACACACATTGTGCCTTCGATGCCAAATTTTCAAGTACAAGCACGCAACCACACAAACAAACAGAAAGCTGGCAGATCCCAGCTACATCAGTACTGTGTCTTTTTGCAAATCACTGTCTGGTATCCCTCTCATATATCCACTTTCTACATTAAACCAGTCTTTCGTCTGTCGTTTAGCTGTTTTTCTACAAGTCACTAATTCACTTATCTTATCTGGCAACTGTATCTTCCCATCTTTGCATACATCCATTAAATCATGCACCGTTTCTATCTGGCTTTATCTGTGCCCATAGCTCTGCCTGGAGCAGTCTCTCTGATTTGAGGGGAAAATTGAATTACAAGGCGGGTGGAGGAAAAGGTGGTGGGATGCCATTTGTTACAACACAGTGTTGTGGTAATGCGTCTTTTTTGTTTTGTTTTTTTTAAGAAATGGGCGACAGTGACTGAGTCGAGACTGCTGTCTGTCTTTCTTTCTTACAGAAAAAAAATTCAAAGGCTGAAAAGAAAAAAAAAAAAGGAGCGAGTGAAGAAGATGCAGATTGAAAAAGACTGAGAAGAAAACAAAGATGTCCTTTCAAAGTTACATTTCTGACATCATCAAAGTGAGACACAATTTCAGCAGAGTTGTGTTACTGCCACCTCCTTCCGTCTTTGAGCGATCCTAAGTGGCTTGTATTTCCAGTCTTTTCATGCACTGCTATCAGATGCAACCACAGTGAAGCCATGGCTGCCCACTCTGTCTAAATCTGTCATTGTGTAGACTATGCTTTCAACTAGCTGTACTTCATTTGGAGATAACACCCTTAGATCCCATTCCACTTGCTTTCCGTTTCCTCTTCCAAAGTTCTTCCTGCATTATTGACCAGTCTACTAAAAGGTCTCACCGTTTCTGGAGTTTCTGCATTTTCTGCATTTTCTGCATTTGTAGTCTTATATATACACTCGGAATTTCAAAAGGGTTGAAATCCAGCTGAAAACACTTCATTTCCAGGCTTTCTGGTTAGAAAAATAAACCATTAAACCATTAGCCATTGTGGTGGTTAATGATACAGTCACACTAATACAGACTGTTTAAAAATAAGTAACTTACTGGTCTGCATGTGCAAACACATGAGAACTGAAATGTCTGTCTCTCTGTGTTGGCTCTACCATGTACTGGCAGACTGTCTGGGATTTAAGTCTGACCAGGTAGAAAGGAAGACTTTTGAAAACTCTCTGAGACTTTATTGGACAGCTACTCCTTTGACATTGCTATGGTTTTCTCTGGTAATGGATAATACTCAAAGTAAAAGTCGATTATTTGCTTTCACATTTACCAATCAAAGATTTCTAAGCATAGACTGCATTAACATTATTTGTTTTTCCGTAAATGTTTTTAACTTTTAGGAGTCAGCCCAAAGATCTCATTTAAATCTTGTTCAGCCAGGATATAATTAAAATGATGGGTAATACTCTGTCTCACAGTGACAAACATCAGAGCGGCCACCAGGCTACATGTTAATATGATAACGTAATAATATCGTAGAGGACTGACCCTGGATGCATTGCAGTGAGCCGTCCTCTGCCCGGATGGTAAACGTCTCCCCCGGGTTCACCTGCACCAGGATTACCTGCACGAACACATAAAAAAAAAAAAAAAAAAAAAAGAATCAATCAAACTTTGTGACAAAAATATCTATAATTTAAGGGGAAAAACATGTATTAAACATTTTTCTTTAGCAATCACAGAACAGGACAGATACTCAGCTAGGCAGAGCTTGCAGCAGTGACATAACACAATAACCATCGGCTCTCATAGTTCGGCAGAGAGTTCACACATATGAATGAGGTGTTAGAAAAGCTAATGGTGACACTATTGCTGCCATCTCACAGACTCTTATTTAAGAAAAGCCTTCATCTTTTAACCACTCTTACAAGAATAAAACAAGTATGCACAAATACATCTAACAGACAGATGGACGCACACACAGACAGGTGAGCGCACACAAATGAATTCAAAACACATGACATCGTTTCGATTTCTCAGCGCTTCTACCTAATGTGCCTGAGGGGAGAACGCATGCACCTTACCGTCATATTTTCCGCATACAGATTGTTCAGAGTGTACACGTGGCTGTACACATGAAACAGGTGCCCCTCCATTGCACACAAACACACACACACACACACACACACACATACACGTATTCAGGCACACACGCATGCACACACAGGCACAGCCCTGTCTATGCTCTACAGGTGTGCCACTGTAAAATCCTCATATCCTACGTTCCTTCTGTAGTGACTGCATCTTCTCCCATCTCAGCGCTAACCTGCTCCTCTCCCTCAGTCACACACACTCACACACTTCCTGCTCTGTCTGCTGCAGCGGCTGCTGTTGCTATGGGAACCCCCAGCAAAGGGTGACCCATGTTTCCCAAGGATTGAGAAAACCCCTGCATTAGACCATGTAGGTGTGTCTGTGTACTGTTATACCATCACATGTCAAGATCACTCAATGCGCAAAATAATCATGTAGCACAGTTGTTTTGATATTATGACTGATTAATGAGACTATAATGACTCAGTCAGTAGTGATTAAGTCAAAGTGACCCAATTCTTCTACCTTTAGTTAGGATTATAGAAAACAAGCATATTTTTTAAGATTAAAACCAGAAAAGGCTTCTAAGTGTAACCACTTGTGATTTATGATTTAAAAGCTCCTTTTAAAAGGCATCAATTACAAATTACAAAAGTGTAAGAGCAGGGCTCTTTATTAAACACGGGAAGTTAAATTAGCAAACCCATACTGACATTATTCAACATTTTACATAAAAAGTGGCATATTGAAAACATTTCACTCAATGTTTCTATGGGCACTTTTGGACCACAGGATATCATTCACAGTTCTAGGTTTTAGGGTCTATTTTCACTTCCATAGACTTTCTCTGCAAAAGAGTAACTGAAACAGGATTACAACTAGTGCAATTACATCACCTTATAGTTTTGAATGCAAATGGCACTCTTTGGTGTGAAAGTGGTAGTGTGATGTTGTTGAGCTATATCATTAACTGCATGGGTTACCATCTTTGCTCTCATGTTCCTTAAGGTCTGAAGTGATTCTGAGCTGTTGTGAATATGTTCATTAAGATCTTGTACAGTACACTGGTTTCACACCAACATGGTTGTCACTAAAGCTTTTATGTTTTGAACTGTCTTCGGTCCACTTTTAGTGTTTCTTTCTCTCTTTAGATATTTATCTGGAAAGGCACCTATAACAAGTACAGCGGAGAAGCTTTGCACCATTTCCTCACTACTATCACTGCCATAGGTTAACAAGAAAATTCCTCAGAAATATTGAAGGGAAGCGTGTCCTTCCCTTTTACTCACAAGTCTCTGACCCATAATTCTGATGCACTGATCATAAACTAAAGAAGTAGACAGCCTAAACACAAATACATTTGTGTTTAGGCTTTCAGGTTTAAACAGACCCCTTCCACTATGGCTTACAAGTCTCATGCACAACAGTGGCCAGATATGGAAATGGATATGAATGTCTGAATATTGCAAATGTTTTGGACAGTGCTTTACAGATAATAACTAAAATAAATGTCTTTAATCAGAGTGCAGATGGATTTCATAGCTTAAGCAATAATAGTCAATAATAAATTAGCGTGCCTAAGTCCATTATGTGGTTATAAACTCTCAGAAGGACCAGCACTCCAATTGAAACTGAATAAAATGATTTACAGGCATTTCTTCGGCATGTAAAACTAACTGACCATCCTACAACAAAGAAATGTGACCAATACTGTACATCCCAATAATATAGCTAATAGAAGGTTGTAACTGGAGCCTCTCATTGACTACATTGATGCACGTTATTATTCAGCTACTTCAGGTTTCTATATATTTAAATACTATTACAGTAGGACAATTAAAAGTATTTTGATATTTGTTTTAATCACAATAGATAATTAGATACCAACTAATTGTTCTAAAATATAACTAAGAATTTGAACACACTGTTGGATTTGATGTGATGAGAGAGCCTCCATAGTGAATTTTGTTTTTACAGACAAATTATGACAGAACGCTCTTATACAAAAACAGGCATGTATGTATACATGATCTCGTTGCATGTACCAAAGCCACTGACTGATAAACACAATCATAAACAGGTGAAGGTAGATGGATAAAGAAACAAGGAAGCTGAAACTGAAGCAAGCCGACAAACACGTAAGTATGTATTCAGACTCAACACAGACACTTGCGTGCCCACACAGAAACGAATACACACAAGTACACGCAGACAGACCAAGAAACAAACAAATAGACACACACACGCAGAGTCAAATCTATATAATCATCGGTCTAGATCACTGATTCCATACTGGGAACCAAGTTTTAAACTGCAGGGTGTTAGAATAAAAAGAGAGCCCTAACTGCTGTGTGCCGCAGCCAAAAACCCCCCATAACTGTTATGTGTTGCAGCCAAAACACTCCCACGATGCTTCCTCTGGGCTGTGAGGGAACAGGCTGGGGATGGTGCATAAACATAATCATCCTTCATATACCAAAAACACACAGTGTGGGGGAAAAAAAGAAAAAAAAAGTGTGTGTGTGACAACAAGATTAGACCGAGGTGAATTAACTGTGATGCTTTTCATTACGCCGATCGCTTCCTTTTGCCTGTGCAAAGCCCGGGTGCGGTTTTGTACTCTGAAGGTGATCCAGTTGGCTCTACAGCACCTGATAAGATCGGTCTGTCACAGAGAAGCAGATGTCCGTGTGCAAACTTGCAATAGTTTGCACACGGTTTGAAAGGTTTGAAGGTTTGAAATCTATCAATAAAGCCATTCAGTGTTTTAAATATTGCCTTTAAAGCTGCGCCAAAGGAATAAGTAATGCATTTGAATATACCTGTATGTATTTAGTAGTTTATCTTCTGTGACACACGAGGGCTTTTCTCTAGCAATTTTTATGGCAACAATCCGTGTGGTAGGTGCTCAACTGACAACAGAGAAGTGTGCGCTGTACTGTTTGATGTACAGGAAATGCACATTGCAGACATGCGTGTGCGTTTGTTCGTGTCAGCGTGAGCGAGTATTTACCTGCTGTGTCGCATCGCCGTTAACCATGTGAGGCATGAGAGGGACCTCCCCGTTCAGGAGGGGGGGCGGAGCCAAGTCCAGCGGAATCTGGTCTGTCATCATCATTGTGACGTACATTCATGGAGAAATTGACTGAACTGCCCTACCTGGGAAAGTACAGAAATAAGAAATACATTAGTTACGAGCATTCATTCATTTAAAAGTCTGAAACTTCCTTGTGCTGAATGATTTCCTTTGAAGCTACTGTTGGCTATATTTCAAACACATTTCTTGTCTGACCAGATTTTTAGTTTCAGACCATCAAACCTACTTTTTGGAAGGAATTGTTGGACATTTTTGGGAAATATGCTTATGTCCATCTTGGCAAAATGTCTTTCCTTTTTATATTGACCTGGACCAAGAGGACAGCTAGCCTGACTTAGCCACAATGACTGGGAGCGGGTTGAAGCAGCTAGATAGGCTCCATTTTAATGTAACACAATCCACCGACAAAGCTCCCCAAGTCACAAATTAAGTCTAGTTTGTTTAATTTTCACATAAACTGAGTTATAAAAAAAGGCTTTGAGTTTTTTATGTTAAAGTAAACTTATGAGCTGCTGGATGTAGCTTCATTCTGAATGGGCAGACACTAAAAAGACATTGACTTTCTACTAAACTCTCGGTAACAAATATTTAACCATTTTGCAATTAAAATTAAATCTAGACTGTGCCCCACCTGTATTTTGCCAGCCTCCCAGTGTGTTTGCATTAGTGTTTACTGTGCAGATTCCTGATTAACAAAGCAATTTTCCACTTCATGTGAGCGTGAAAACCTTCTTGAGGCACTTTTATTAAATTTGTCTGCTTTGTTTAACTGTAGCCAAAACAGTTTTCATTCCTATGTGGATAAGATCTTGGATTTTTTTTTTTAAGTGTTATATTTCTAATAACAGAGGTAGAGGTGAAAAATGATACAACGACATATACTCAAAAGAATAAAACTAGAATGAGCTACAGCAAAGAATTTAAAAAGTTTGCAGACAAACGCAGAGATAAAGCAAGATTGATTTTAGCAAGTATAACAAAAAAAATACAGTTTTGCATAAGAGAAAACACATAGAAAAGGGGCATTATTCCACTGTTTCAGCTCACAATGAATTTGCACAGGCATATCAGCTTTCATAAAATACAACAAGTCATATCATGTCAATATAAAGGTAAAAGATTAAAGAGGCAAAGGAAAATGGAGATTAGAGTGAGAGACTAATTCAAAGCTCTTCCCACCAGCAATAGTCTGGTAAAATAGAGGAGAGATTATATCCTGTTTGGAGGATTAATTTTATGAAAGAAACACTAAATGAATATGGTCTGGCTCTTATAGGTGAATAAGGATAACTGCACCTGCTCGTAGCTTTGAAAATATAACACAGAAGACGAGCATTACATGTAAACATGCAAAGAGGCTGCAGGAATGGGAAGTCTTTTCAGGTCTTCTGAGGTCAGCTGTGCTGGCACTCTTTGCAGAGTAACTGGGAGCTAAATCTGGAGATGGTTTCTTTGCTTGCATAATAAAGCGGTAGCAGTAAAACCAAAAAGCATAACTATGAAAAAAATAAAAACAACAACCAGTGCCATTCATCTTAAGTGGAAAATAACATGGCATCACCTAAATGGCTACAGGGGGAGAATTTAAAGGAAGCCAAGCGACATGTGTCAGCCGCGCACGTGGTCTTCATTAGGGCTGAAAACCAAGTGGCAAACCCTAACCTTAACAGTCAAAATGTATGTACATCTACGTACACACAGCGAAAACCACGTAGATAAACACGCAAGTGTACCACTGAGGTACAGTTACATCACCCATGTAACTCATGCAGATGGGGGAAATATATACACACCCACGCATATACAACAGGTAAATCCAGGAACCCCGGCCAAAATATTCTGCAAGAGCAACCGAAGCTCACACATAAACACATACATAAGCAAGCACATACAGACGTGCACAGGTTCATTGCTAGAGGTGGATTTCTCAGTGACGTACAGGTTTAAATTTAAGGCTGCTGAGTGAAATCGCAGCTAAGGAGCTACTGACTAATGGCTCTAAGCTGCTATTAGCACACATATGATACACATACAGGATCAAATACTTTAAGTGAAGGAAACTTATGAGATATCCATTGCACTCACTCACAAGCTCGCTAAAAGGACTGTAGAGAAAACAGCTGCATGTTAGTGTGCGACTTCTCTTTCAGCTGGTCGTCTTCTAGCACAGACAAGGTCACAAGAAGGGTTAGTGGATCATACAGCTGTGGCTCATACTGTCGCATCATTAAAAACACACTCACACCACTCTTTGAACACAGTTTTAACAGGTTTCAATCTTTCTCTTCTTATTATTCTTATTTTTTTTCTTTGTCTGTCTTTAACTGTCTTTCTGACTCCATCTGAGCCCCGTTCCCAGCTCAGCCTGGCCATCCTGCGTTGAAAACACACACAC
>NW_005187471.1:1435165-1438417 GCF_000239375.1 Pundamilia nyererei
AGAGAGAGTTTTGTCCAGGACACATCACAGACAGATGGCAACACCACTGTCGGCTCTGCCAGGAAAAAGAAGAGCGAGACACAGAAGCTAGCAGAGAGGAAGAGAGGGGATAAGCAACTGTAAGATCAGCACAGATAATAAATAGAGAGCAAACTAGGTGAAGTACATTCCAGTACATGACCTTGTGTTCCTAAAACAAACTCAAAGTTCCCAAGGAAATTCATCGCATGCAGAAATGAGATTCTAATGTGCATTATGTGAACGATGCAAATAGAAACCTGGCGTTGGGTATCACTTGCAGGAAGTGTTTTCTGCGTAATAGTCGAATTTTCAGCTGGAAAATCCACATTGTTTAAAAAAAAAAAAAAATACAAATACAAAGAGTGTTTGAGAACTTTTTAAAAAAAATCTTCCTGAGATTAAGATGAGAAGGTGAATACCAATTTCACGTTTCTGTCTCGATCTGGGGCCATAAGACTTATTAGCTTAGCATAAAAAACCGAAAGAAGGTGGAAACACAGAAACCAAATGTAACAAAAATTGACTAACAAAATTCAAAACTGACATATTTATTCCTTATAGACTGTAAAACTAAAAAAAAAAAAGATCTTGTTATGGTTTATGATCAGCAATAACAGGATCCCTACATTAAGTCCATGTGAGGGTCATTTTTTAGACACCTTTGGAGGTAGAAATACGATATCAAAGGTATTAAATTCCTCCTCTTGTTGAAAAAGATGCCGTTAGTTTATTTTCCAAAATGTCAAATTATTACCTTTCGTTCACAGAGCAGCCTGGAAACAAATACAATGGTGTTTTATCCAGCTTACAGATGTCTTATATCATTTCTTGGCATTGACGTTCTCCAAATTTAAACACAACCTTTTTGCTGCAATTTGGAGGAAGTGATGTGTAAAATTACATAGTGTAGAAGCAACTTTATGAAAAAAATAAAAAACTCAAAACTATTTCCACTGTGATGCAGGCTTCATTGTTGATTCTGTAAAAATCGCCTCAGACACACAAGAGAGGGAATACGCACTTTGTTTTGCAACTGTTGCATGTTGTCGAACAAATCCCATGTACATATTTGGAAATCTAATGCAATGATGAATGAATAATACCCTTTGTTATACAGTGGAATCATTACCAGGCGCATTTAGCTGCTGACAGCTTCAGACATCACTGTGCTCACACTCATGCACAGTTATACAAACACAGTCGGTGGTTTCTGTTCCCCAAAGGAATGCAGGAGGAATAAGGTGTTGATTCCCAGCGGGGATAAAATGTTAAATTGAAAAATTCCATCTTGAATCCAGAAAACAATCAACCACTTGTCCGTGTGTATGCGTGTTTGTGTGTATGTATGTGTGCGCGTGTGTCAGGATGGCAGAAAGCCTTGTGTAAGCATGGAAACTGCCTCTCCAACATAAAGATGCATAGAGTAAAACATACTCTGAGCTGAGATACAGTATATACACACTCACACAGTAAAACCCCAGATATTCAGGGGCAGCACTGACCTCATAACTTCAGTCGTTACTCATACAGTCATTCATCATTCACACACACGCCCAATGACTCCAGTTTGTCCATCCTGATGAAGCATAATGGATATTCACAACCACCTAACAGACTGTCTGATTTACTTCCAGTCGTCTGCTTCACACCTCATTCTCCCTACCATCACTTACACAGCCAAGGAAATATAAACACACATACACACACATTTGTGTAACAGACGCAGGTAAAATCTCCAGAGCCTGGCATTAAATCTTGTCTTGAAAACAGCTACTGAAGTCATCACATTAAGCAAAAAATAAACCCCATTCAAAGAGTCCAACGGAGAACTTTTCCTGTCAGCAGAAAGTAGACCACCAACTTCCACGTCTCTTTTTCCTTCTATGAATGAATTGCCTATAAACAAGAATTTAAAAAGGCATGATGAAACTGATCAGCTCTACTTCTCCATCTTCCCGAACCGCATTTGTTTGTGATGTAAAGAAAATAAAGCAGCGGGACTAAAAGGGGTTTCTCCAGGAAAGTAAAAGAAGCCACAGGACCTACATTCACTTCCTGACTGTAAATATCTACTACTTCTGCTGCACAAACTGACACTTTTATTCCTCCAGCTGGGGGAAGAGAATCAATGTCATCCTTGTCCCGGTAGTCATCTTGCACAGCAACGCTAAATCAGTGTGCCTGACTCATCAGCTGTTAATGAAACTTACCAGACACATCCCCAGCCTTATATAGTAAAAGAGGTTAATGTTGTAAAAATCTTTAGTCTTAATAAAAGTTGAGCTTTGTGTAACCAAAGAAATGAATATTTTGACTAACTGTAAGTAAATTTGCACATTACCTTGAGCAAAACAACCTTGCTCTATACTCTTTTACACACTAAGATATAATCAGTCGGAAGTTCCGGCTTGTTATCTTTTTATTTGCCTTCAACTCAGTTCTGTCCCAAACATCCAGATTAATTTATCAAAAGTATAATCAGAAATTTGGCATTGGCCTCAATGTAAGTCACAGCATACTGATAGATGTAATGCACTACAAATGGGTTTCTTCTAAAATTAACTAAAGGTTCAGCTTTTAGTCAGTCTTTTTAAAAGCACATGACGCGCAGTGACACATGACTGACACCACAAGTCTTTTTTAGACGTGAATGACAAAAAGAGATAAGTAGTGATTTCAGATGCAATCCCACAGTTCCCCAAACTACTATCATCATGAGACAGGCAGTGGAGGAGAAGGCAATCTACAAGTCAAGACACTTGGGCAGGAAGCAGGTTGACTTTTAAGAGACGTTTCGCATGAACAGTTACAACGTGGCCAGAAAGAGATTTTCTATCATTCTTACGACTGATCACAGTTTGTGCTGGTTACAAAACTTGTTACACCCCTACTTATTTTTAGATTATCTCAGTTTAAACAATCATGGCCCAACAGCTATGATAAGAACACTAAAAGTAACCAGCATTTGTGCTGACCTGGATAACGGTTTGTCACACAAACTAGTTTTGCACAGTATTCCCCAAAAGAAAGAAAAATGGAATCTCAGCACTATTATCCAGAACAACTCTTTCAGGGTCTCAGACAGTTCAAGCTGATTCAGGATTTTGGTGTTTTGATTATTTGTGCAAAAAGTGTCCTCCAGCCAAAGTAGCAGTTCTCACCAAACTGCAAAATACTGAGCAGGAATCTGAACTATGGAACTGTCTGACACACTTATCAAAAATACCAAAT
>NW_005187471.1:1439123-1446738 GCF_000239375.1 Pundamilia nyererei
ATTTGCAGAAAGGTATCAGTGATGACCCAGAAATCAACCTGTGACAATAGTTTCATAGGTGGGTGTAATACGTGAGCTCTAAACGTCTTGTATATGCTTTTTTCACAAGTTTCCTATATAAACAAAACATAGATTGTGCTATTCATTTGCTTAGTACAGCACAAGCATATCTACATCTAGATGTGTATGTAAATGTGATAATGAAGAGTAGATAAGAGAGAAAAAGAGACGCACAGACCTGGTATCTTATTTCTCATGCAGGGTGTGTTAAACTGAGGAATGCACTCAGGTGTCAGTACTTAGAAACTAAATGAATGAGTGTTCACCGCAGTGCACACACAGGATCACACATGCACACAAAACAGCCACCACAACTGGGATTGGTCCAAGCCTTTTAAAACCAATCTTATCAGTTGAATCTGTGCTGGTTTTTAATACACACACACACAGATGCATTGATACAAGTTTGTGCGTTTGGGCAAGGGGGGGGAGACTTCTACATATGGTGGGAAACTGCCACAAACACCACTCCCATTCAACCCCAGCTCCTTTTACAAAAGGTATTCAGTCTAGGAGAAACCTGCTCTCTCTCTCTTTCACCCTCTTTCTAATACACACACACACACACACACACACACACACACACACACACAGTGAAGGGGGGTGCAGGGAAGGAGAGAAGCAGAGGGCAGAAAGAAAGAAAATGTGGAGAGGACGGCAAAAAGGAATGCTGTGATTGTGCTTACACACACAAACACACACACAGGAACACACACTTGGGAAGGACAGAGAGGGGATTTATAAAAGATGAAACCTCTTTTGGGTCCCACATTGGCCGACAGCTTGCTGCACATATGCAGACAGTGTGCTTATGTGAGGGAGGGAGCAGCAGACAAACAAAATTCAGAGTTTCAGCTTGTTCTTCAATCTGACTGCATGCATTTGGCTTGCATGTGTGCGTGTGTGTGTGTGTGTGTGCGTGCGTGCGTGCGTGCGTGCGTGTGTGTGTGTGTGCTCTTATAGCTGAAGTCCTCTTGCCCTATAATTGCAGTAATGACATGTCATCCACGCAGAAGAACTCTGAACGGGTGGATTGGAATGCAATGGACACATACAAGCGCACACACGTGCTGCACTTCATACCGTGTATGAACAAGCTCCTCTCCAAACTACCTAAACTTAAACCTTTAGGGCACCCTTTTTCCTTCAGAACAGATGAGATCCGGCACCTAGAGAAACCACATCTAATGGCAAGCTAAACCAGCCAGATGCTGCATTTCACTTTTAACGAGTCTCTTTTAAAACCCTAAATCAGGCAAAATTTACCTCAATGCCACAACATACGTAGACATTGCTATAAACAGTGTTGGCTTTAGAAATCATGACAAATAACAACGTTTTAGGTGAAAAAAATGTGTCTGCTACACAACGCAACCCAATGAAAGTAGAGAGAAAGTAGCCATTTCCAAAATGTGTGCATTTAGCAGCTGTCTTCCTCAACTACAAGAAATAAAATAAAACTAGGACTATCTGTAGAGAAGAACGTGAATTTTAATGCTGACCTGAAAGCTTTCTTCAGCTTCACCAGTACAGGCTTTTACTGTCTCTACTGCAACACTTTTTCTTTGCAATTTCTGCAATTTTTCTTGCCACATCCCCAAAAGGATGTGCATTTAAGCAGTCCTAGAGAATACCAAAAAAGTGTCCAAGGTTATACTGCGGTCACTGGCTTCAGATTGCTCATAACAAGAGGCAGATGAGAAACTATTAACAGTTTGCAGTTATTCATGTGAAATGCAGGAATGCTGCTCCTCTTAATGTCAGTGTCTGAGGAAATCTTGGACTTTATTACTATGTTGCATAAAAACATCACATGCTTGTCACCGTTTCAAACCTTGAATAAAATCATTCTTTCTCTTTCATTTTCTGTCTGCCTGTATTTATTTCTGTTTCCTCTGAATGCCAGGCATACTGCAGATCACTGTGCAGCCAGAGTGTAGGCAAGTCAAGACTTGGAGCCTGGTAAATGATGGCCTCAGCACTTCTTTCCCCATTCCCTCACTCGCACTCACACTCTCTCTCTCTCACACACACACACACACTGAGCATCCTGAGCAAAGCCTTTCTCTTGTGTCATCCTCTCATCCATGTACCCACATACCCAATGCACATATAAGGCCAGTAAAATAGGCAGCAAGCTAATGACTCAGTGACTTTAGGTTAGTCTTCACTCTCCTCCCATGTGCCCTCATAAACTGAGGCTTTTTAACTCTTAATAAATTGCCAACTCTAACACAAGATTTTTTAAACTTTTTTCATGGTCTTATGTTACAAACCAAGCAGCCATATATGGTTCCTCAATAAAAGGGTTAATGGAAGGAGTTCTTACATGGTCACTCAAGTTGACAGTGTGCATGCTGACCAACTTCAGATAACTTGAATTGCAAGATATGTAATGTTTTTGCCTAAACTCATCTACTTCTTTTAAGAGCTAATGCACCACAAACTAAATCCTTACACCTTTAATCTGCATGTTGCCACACAGACTACTTGGGTTCCTAAGAAGTAGCTCAGCCCAGGAGTCCAGGATTTGACTCTTTTGCTAGGCGCTTCCTGGAAAGACCCCGCCTTCCTCGCATTCCACGACCCTGTCAAAATACGACCGATGTTTCCAACTGGCTGATGGGAAGCTATTAGCTCTCCTTATAGGCTGTTGCCGGAGCACTGGGCGGGGAAGTAAAAGCTGATCTCCAAGAAGCGGCAGCCCATTCCCAAGGAGAGAATTCAGTTACATAACTGTGCACATTAGCACACACAATGTCAGGAGAGCACCCTCAACACACAGTGGAACACAAAAAAGTGTCTAAGAGAAAGAGAGGTGAAGAAGCATAGGAGGTAGTGCCGAAAAAGACAGGCAGGAGAGAAGCTGAGAATGACAAGAAGGGGGGAGAGGGAGGGAGGGTGTAGGTGAGGCATCATTTTTCCTTGGGAACAAAATCAAGAGGAAACGGCTATTTTACACTCAGGTCAGGAGCTGTGGGAGAGGACTTCCAGCCAGGGTGTGTGTGCGTGTGTGTTTGTGTGTCTCTGAGCAAGACAGAGAAAGGTTAATTGGTGGATGGTGGAACATCACTTGCATCAAGCCGTAAGTGGCAAAGCAGTGGAATGAAGAGAACTATGCCAAGAATAGAGCACACCGACAAACACACACACAAACAGCTGAGACAGGCCTGGAGTTTAATGAAAAAAATAGCAATTTTGGTGTTATTAAATACATATAATCTGTTGCTTGTTTACAAAGGGAGGTATTGATAGTAATCTGTTAAAGTAGAGAAGGGCAGCACAGGCGGTGTTAAAGAAGAAGGGGTGGGGGTAGTGATAAGACCAGAGAGGGGAGAGACGAGGAGACTGAATGGGGATGGGTAAAAACAAGGAGAGACGAGGGTTGAGTGTGTGGTGAGAGAAATGTGTGGAATTCTAATTGTGTTATTGCTGCAGAACAAACATTAGTCCTGCCTGTCATTCCGCAGACAGCAGGCTGTGAGAGACTGTGTGAGTGAAAGAGATGGAGAGGGAGAGAAAATTGAATGAATCCGGTAAATTAAGGGTCAAGCCAAGAGTTTCAGACAGGCTCTCCCCTTTTTCCCCGGCTATTTATGAAGGCAGAGTGTTTACAATCAGCTCTGTGTTGCTCTGGGAGTTATGTGTTTGCTGCTAGCTTTAGCACAGCACAGCCCGCTCCAGCAGATGTGTGCATCTGCCTGCAAGCCCTCCCTCTTGCAGCTGTACGGCTGTGAGTTGGCCTTGTGTGTGTGATTTTGTGTGTGTGTTTGTGTGCTTGGCCAGTAGGCAGTAAACCCACAGTAGAGGCCTGACAGTCCAACGCCTGCCACGTAGCACCGACGTAACTTCAGAGGAGAGAAGATCTATATCCAAAAACTCTCCTGTGTGTGAGAAAAAAGGTGTATGCGTAAGAAAGGAACTAATAAATGAAATAATGTGGGTCATTGTCTGAGAGTCTGAGTATAAACAGAGGCATTGCAGATAGCCATACACAGAAAGACAAAGTGACTCTGTGATACCATTCATCCCAGTCAGATGTTTCCATCAATTACATCACCCAAGACCGCCAATCTCTCGCTCTTGTCTTCCTGCTGAGAGCTCCTTTAACTTAAAGATGTTAGTGGCCTGAAACTGAAACTAAGAATTTTGAAACCCAGTGACAAGATTTTTTTGAGAGCGCAGAAATGTAATTGGCTAGTGTTACATATGATCCATTTTCATAGCTGTATCCAAGCAGCCCTGCAGCCCTGAACTTGCTCAGGCATCCCTCGACAAATGAGAGCACAACAGTTAAATGCAAAAGTGACAGGACATTAGCTTGTACATATAGCCCATCGACTTATTAGTACAAAATAAAAGGGTGATGTTGTAATATATCACTGTGCAAACAGTGCATCTAATTAGTCTGATACACCCACCGCTATGGAGTGGGCATGAATGTATACCACCTCCTTCACGCTCCCTGCAAACCCATTCGAAGCGAACTGTTTCAAGGAAAAGTGTGGAATATTTTCCAACCTGATTATCCCAAAATTGGCCAAAGTTCATGTGCCAAATTGTCATATGATGTCAAAAACAACCAGTTTCCCACTTATACTAAAAATACGTAATTAGCAGTTTCCTTTTTGCCTCAATAGAAAATAAACACAATGAAATAATATGCTGACATATATAATAATTTACCAATAACATAATTAAACCAGAGCATTTGAAAAAAGTTTTTTTTGTCCTAAATAATGACATTGAGACATTTAAAAACTGTAAATGTAGATCAGTTTAAAATACATCAGTCTCCTTGATTACAAATAATCATCATGAGCCCTGGAAAAATAAAACATATTGGCGGACGTCTTATAAGAACATTCTGTATTTTGTTGGTGTTTTTGTGTGTTACAGAGGAAGTGGCTATTCTCCCACAAGCACATGAACATGACTCACTCTTCTTCATGCCAGCGCTTCCAGATTTTTCTTCTCCATTTGTCCTTTTCTCCCCTTACTCCTCATCTCTCTTTCCCTCTATCATCCCTCCCTCTCTGCCGTCTTCCTCCCATCCCACAACAGTTAAGACTTTTCCCCATCAGATCCAAAGAAGCTGAGGATTGAGAACTCAGCTCAAGGACAGCTCACAGCAATCTCTTTCCTAACACCTTGGATCTCCAAGGCTCAGTCTGGCCACGCCGGGGAAGGCCAACCTACAGGCCAGGAGACTAAAGGCTGAATTGGTCTGACTGGTGGTCATGACAGGCGTCATACACACAGAGGCCGTCTGGGCGCTGGCTTAACACGGCTAACCTGCTAATGCCCAAGTTAAAAGTAAATCAGCAGATTAAAGTCCACCTACTCCTAAAACCCAAAGATTATTAAAGGTTAAGAAATTCTTGTATGTCTTAAGTCTCAAGTCCAGGTTTTGCAAGCAAGTAATCACTAAACCTTATTGATCTTTACCTTTAGGTAAGACTGCATGCCATTTTCAGAAGTGTTTTACTTTGTCAAACAGTTCTAAACGCAAAGACTACAAGAGAAAGACAAAGTCGAAAAAGTGACAGAATAATGAAACAAAGCAAGATAGCGCTGGAGTCAATAACCGACATGCGTTTTATAAAATTATCCACATTGCAGACTTTCAGCAAAACTGATAAACACACTATTTGCATTTCATTTACATCTCAGATCGGCCAAATATTATGCTAGCATGCCATTATAGGACACTAGCTCCACATTCTCATTCATCTCTCATCCACTACCTCCTCTCATTTTTCCAGGTTATTGCCATGTAATGCAGTTGGATCCATGTAATACAGTGCTTTAGCATAAATCAGATTCTTTGCCTGCAGAGCTGGATCATCTTCAAGTTGACGGATTAGATAGGGCTGGGTGTGTGTTGTATACAACTTTTGCGGTTGCATGCTTTTTGAGGCTCAGCTGCTGATTCGCACGAAAGAATCAGCAGCTAATGAACAGTTAAACTTTGATTTCCGTGCACCATGTACTCCCTCCCTCATCTTCTCATCTCATCCTGGGCCCTACTTTCAGCTTTAACCTATTGCAGCTCTCCCCTGCCCCTGTTCCTCCCCCTCCATTCTTACCTCCCCACACTATTGGCTCAACTTCTCAAACAACCCCTCAGCCTTCAAAAGACAGCCGCCCATTCAGAAGGTTATGGGTTAGAATGGGGGAGGACAGCAGCACAGACTTGTGGAAGTTTGAATGGTGGGTGGGAGGGAGGTGTGGGGGGCGGGGTATAGGTCTCTGATTCCCGCTAAATTGTCCCACATGGCTGAGCGTGCTTAGTTTAAACAAACACAGCCACTTCCTCCTCACTGCACACATCGAGCACACAGACAAGCGAGCATGTACATACACACACACGCACAATACACACCAACAGGGCGCACAGGCATGCTTAAACTCCAGTATACACAGCATGGGCACACATGAACATAATACATTGTATACCCTAGCAAGCAGCAGACAATACTCTTATTCTAAAACTCCAGCCAGAAAAGACAGGAAAAAAATTACATTAAAACCAGCACATTTGGGAATGTGTTAAAAACTGCTTTTAGAGCGCCTGTGCATATTTATACCTTATGACCAATATTACTAACTAAATATTACTTACTTGGCTACTTTGGCAATCAATTATTCAAAAGATTTTTCCATTTTATTTCAATTCATATTTCATTCATATAGCAGGAGTTCACCATAACACTTGCCTCAAGGCTAAAGCACAGCAAAAATGTATTGATTTCTCAATTTTTCTTTCCCATGTTTTTCATATTTAGTGAGTTTGGTCTGGATGTCTGATGATGTCAATGGCAAAATACCTCAATTTAAAAAAAAACAACGAGTTAGTTGTGATATTTAAACACGCTGAGTGTTTAAACATGAGTATTAACATAATTGTATTTAGACAAGTAAAAATCACTTTTTCTTCTTTTACCAAAGACCTAACTTCTCTGTCTTAAAGACCTCTTAAAGACTATGTATTTCAATGAAGTGACCTACAATCATTGTAATTAGCTCTGCATTACAAACGGCCTATGAAGAGAGGTGAAGGAGGACAACCGCAGAGTCCAGACAAAGAGCGCACATTCAATGCCAGTGGACCTGCTGCCATCCAGACCTGCACACACAGCATGTCTTAGCCACTAATGCTGATCTCCATCGAGGCTGGATGCCATGAGTCTTAATTAAGACAGCCATGCAAAGTCAAGAAGTGAATAATTCTACTCCCCACCAACCACCACCATCCCCCTATCACACACACACACACACACACACACACACACACACACACACACACACACACACACACACACACACACACACACACAGGTGAACAGAGGCCCTGAGCAGAGCTGATGTGAGGACCGGCTAACCTGGCGCTCACCTGAGCTCACGAACGTGCTCAGATTGTGGCTGCAGCTCCGCTGCTGAGACAGCTGAGTGGAGCTGCACCTGCACAACGGTTGGTGCCTTTGTGGTGGAGGTCCTGAATCATAGAAGGTCTTAAATAATCAGGCCCCATCTTATCTTAATGACCTTGTAG
>NW_005187471.1:1446758-1474810 GCF_000239375.1 Pundamilia nyererei
AGAGAAGCCCAAACTCTCATTTGCAGATGGATGAGTGTGTAGATGCAGACAAACCACCAAGAGAGACTCGGATTTTATGGGTCAGGAAAAGCTTGCTCAGTGAGTAGTGTGTAGATGCCTGTGTGGGCGCTGAGATAGAAAAATCATTTAGTCACACCTACACGAGAAACCTGTTGTGTACTTGTGTTTATGAATGTGCATGTGTGTGAGTGTGTGAAAGAGAGAGAGGAGGGAGCGAGTGCACGCATCAGTGTTAAATCCATTAGAGGAAAACTGAATTGGGCTGAAAAATGAGAGAAGACACTTCTGGGAATCGCAAGCCAGTTGAAGGTGTACATACAATCACTTGCTCCCTACGATCAAACACACACACACTTATAACACCCCTCCCTACAGCTTGGGGTCACAGGGTCACATTCCTTCTCTTCAATCAGCCTCAGGATTTCACACACTACTTTGGGGAGGGGAGAGAGGGGATGGAGGGGAGGGGGTGCTGTGTCTGTGGATTTCAGTATGGAATATTTTATTGATTTGTGTGTGATCCTGCTTGCAGGTAAGGGGAAGAAAAGTTCAAGAAAACAGAGGTCTGAGGCCATGTGTGCACAAAGCTTAAATAATTTGAAGATACACTTTTCAATCTTTTTTTAAAAACACCCTCTTAATTACTTATAAGTTATTAAGGTAACTAGGCCAAGCAGTTAAGGATTTCTCATTGTTACAATTTACAGGTGCCATTTGTAACACATAATGAAAACTAGAGTTGTTTTCACGGATATGTCAATGGCCAATATGCTCTCCTCTGATCAGTTTCTCACTGGTCAGGCAGTAGCAGGTCTTACTGCTGCATCATCAGTAGCTTTCGAGGATTAATCTTTCACATTTGAAAGCAAGAGGAAGAGGCCTGCTATGAAAAATGGAAAGAGACATTCCCCTTCTCGTCCCCGTTCACTAAACATTTAGTCAGATCGAGCTTCAAAATAACTGGTGCCATGTCAAATAAGTTGTCACGGTTATTCTAATTTATTAAAACAAACGGTCAAAAAGTCAAGTGTGCACCTTGGAGCAGGAAATATCACAGCTCAGCATTCAACATGACAGATCGTGTTAAAAAGACAGGCTAACCTGTGGGTGTTAGCAGGCTACGTTAGCATCCGTAGCTTGAGGCTTTGAGATTCATCATTTTTACATTTCGCTGATAAATCTAATATTTTTTACTGAGCATTTATTTCCTCCTTTTGCTGAGCCCCAAACTAATGGTGAGCAACATGGCCAAAAGATCACAATGATAACATCAGTGTTTTACAAGCAGTGTGGCCATTTAAGCTTACGTCGAGCTCAGGTGTTGATGAGCGCCAGGATTTTCTTTTCCTTTTAGAAGAAAAGCTGCAACTCTCAAGGTAGCCACTGTAAGTTATTAGCCTTCTGCTCGTGTTAGGCATTTTTACACATATAAATCGGCTTGAAAAAAAAAACTATAAAGAAGTTCAAAAACAGGGAATAAGGAGCCAGGAAAGTGTTATTAACTAATACTGATTTACGAGTTCAGCTTAAAATCGTTCATCGCCGTCTCTTTCCTTTTGCTGTTGTTGCACATATGCAGCTCCACTGTTCTGTCTGAAATTTAAGGAACCGCCCGATCGAAAACTTTCCTGGCAGAAACCTTGCACACGATGACCTTTTGGGGTAAGATCACTCTCTAAGGTCACAATCTACAGTGTGCATATGGCTATTTGGATACAAAGCCTGGCATTTCTAGTCGCACAAATCCTGCTTCATGGTTTTGCTATGATTTCATTCTGCTGACTAAACATGTTATTTCACGATCCTTCCACTTTCCATTACTCCAACCACAATGTTTTCTTCCGTTTAAAAAATAACTTCTGACACTTCCGATATAAATAATTCATCCAATGTGTCACAACCAATCAGTTTGCTTAGTTCATGTGATAGTTTGGACGGGGCTGTTTCTTTGTTAGTTTTAATGACAGGATCCTCTAAGAAACGGATCGGAAGTCAAATTAAGATTCCTCCCCTTCACCCTTAAATCTGGCCCAAATATATCCTCCATGTGAAGTGACAACATGTGAAGCACTGCCACACACACACGCACAGTTGCATTAATCATACATACAAATAATGATGGTCACATACAGAGAGACAGGCATACTAAGAAGTCTTATATGAGTTCTAATTTTGGTTCACAACATAAAAGAAACTGAAAATAACTAGTTACAGATTCAGTTCCCCACTTCAGTGCACACACACACACACACACACACACACACACACACAAGAGAGACTTAGCCAACTGCAGATTTAAGACACTTGAGATAAACACTCAAAATGCTCACAGCCAGGCATAAAAACAGCCATTAACGACTGGCGGAACTTTCCATGGGCCTGCCAACCAGCAACACCAACACGCCTGGCATGCTAATACAAGCACATAAAGTTAACTGAGTGTGTACATTTCATGCATATGTGTTAAATCAAGGCTGTGTCTGTGTCTTTGTGTGCATATATATATATTATATATATATATGCACAATTAATGTCTTTGGCCAGCTGACTGTGCATGCTCACACAGAGGCATATCTTCAACAAGCCATTTCTATGGATGATACCGCCTAGGGCCTGTGAAAGGGCAAAAGGAGGGCAGGGTGACCGAGAGATACACACCTCATTTGAATCATTCAAACCTTTTTTTTTTTTTTTTTTACCTTAGATACTAAGTTGATGATAAATTTGGCAGCCGGCCTTCTTGTTGTGAAACTTTTACCTCTTTGTCAAAATTCTTTGACTCTATCACGTTAACTATTAGTCTGTGTCTCAGCAGGTGAGATGTTTCAATAGCACCAGTTGGTAAAATCAAAGATTTAAGCGAGGGCACAAGTTGAATCATGTGCCAGTATTGCTGTGCATTGAAATGCACGTAAGGTATTCGAATATACGTGGCTCAAATTTCTGCTTGTGGCTCGACTTTAAGTACTGTTCCAGCTTATGCGTCATCTACCCTCATATAGAAATATGGCTGCAACTAATGATTATATTCATTAGCTCTGCTTAAACAAAGAGAGAAATGAATCATGTTTAACATTGTTCATGTGCAGTGATGCTTGGATATCAACAGGTCAAATTTTGCTAAGTTACTAAAATGGTACAAAAGCTTAATTAACCATTATAACTTTCTTTAAGTGACTGGTGTAAGGGTCAAGCTAGAGTGTATTCCATGCAGCACATTGGCAGACACCAACACACAACATTCAGTGTGTAAAACATCATAACAAAGGGAAAATGACCTGTATAGTTTCCAGGTATATGCCTTGAAATAGCTTTTGCCTAACCAGGAGTCTAAAGGGGTTCTGAAAATGACCCAGGGTAACCTATTATTTAAATTACTGACAAGAAAATAACCATCAATCATTTAATTCATTAACGAGCTCCTCGTTTCTTTTAACTGTCAAAATGTAATAAATCTGCTGCATAAGAACAGCAGTTTGTTTCCATTTTTTAAATGCCGTATTAGGTTGTTTAGTTTAGTCATTATAAAGATGTTTACTTAAAAGTGAATGAACACTGTTACTATTTTCTTTGCAAAAAAGCATTAAGAGGAAGTTCAATGACCTTTCATGACAATCTTTGTAAATATTTATTTCCAAAAATATTCATTCAGTTGCATCACATTTGAGAAATCCTGTCTGTCTTATTTTAGACTGAAACTCTGAGACTGAGATTGTTTGAATTATTTTATCAAACACTACGATTAGCAAAAGAAGAAGCCAAGAGAAGAGGAAAGAAAAATGCAATGGAAAAGGGGATGGGAGGGAGGAGATGGGGGAAGAGAAGTTGAAAGGCTTCTTTCATCTACGTCTGAATCAACTGTCAACAATACAGGAAATTATCGAGGGAGACAAAAAAAAAAAAAAAGAAGGGAGACGGGATCCTGGAGAGCAAGAGGGGCAGGGAGGAAGGCAAGGAGGACGAAAGAAAGGGCCGAGAAGGGTAAACATTACAGTTCTATGCCAAGCAAACATCAGATGCTGGGATACTTCAACAAAAAGCCACCGTTCATTTGGGAGAGAAGAAGATGGAGCAAGAGAGAAAGAGTGGGCGAAGATGCGAGTGTGTGGCAACAAGCAGAGACACCCAGTCAAAAGCTGGGAAATGGAAAGTGAAAGCATGGAGCGTCAGACAAACAGCTGCTGTTGTTAAATAGGACAAAGCGTTTTTTTCTCATAACACATCCATGCATCTCTTTCTCAGTGTCTGTTTGCACAACATCCTGCAGCAAACACGGGGTTTGACCTCATGAGTCAGATGAGTCATTTGTAACTTAATGTAACTGTATATTTGCATACACACTTCATGAAACAAATCAAGAGATGCAGGACACTAAACCTGCACTACAAATTCATCCTGTAGGACATCATTACTCCACACTCGTACGTTATCTTGAACAAAAAGACAGTGTTACTTACAGTAATTAAAAAACCAGAGAGGCAGCAAGGAGATAATCTACAGAAATTCTGCTTTTGCACTTTAGGTGTTGACCTTTTGACCTCACAGTAGAGGAACTCCTAATCACATCCAACTTACAAATAAGATAACCTCTCATCACTGTCAAGGAAATGCACCTCCGAAACAGTAACAGTGAAGGTAGCAATTTTTCTGGGAAGCACACCTGTTGCATTCGGAGAACCAGATGGCAGAAGAGACAGCAGGATACATAGAAACTGCAGACATACAGTAGAGCGGTGAAGCACAGCAAACACACACCAGTTACTAGAAGGAAATATTCAGAGCAAACTGATGTATTTAAATGGTCGGAATCAGTACTATAAATAATAATTACTACTGATTATATGCAGACATGACAAGAACTGCAGATCATAAATGTAACAAATTTAAATTTGCACAGACTGTGCATGTTTTTCTTCTTTTCTAAAGCCTTTGAAGCTGACACACTTGTCTCTTGAACTAAATCACCACTGTGCTGCAACGGCTAATTCAGCAAAGCAACAATTATTTTCAAATCTAATCTTGCTTATTTGGTCGATAAAATGTCTACAACTATATAAAAACTATTAAAAAAAGTCTAATGCCTGAAAAACTACAGTAACAGGAATTCATGAGGAGTTTTATCATAAGTTTCTTCATGTTTGCCTCTGTTTCACATGCTCACACACACACACACATTCCAGGGCAGCATTGTTTTGTCTATGTAACTCTATAGCTGCATCTGCCTGTGTTCCTGAAAAACAAGAGCTACTTGGTAACACTACCCATTTGATAGCGTGTTCTAGGTTAGACACATAAGTCAGACACATAAGTACACACATACAATGGCTAGCATCATCCAGGCTGCCCATTCCCTGACCCCATTTCAACCAGGCATACCAAAGAGTTTTATTAGGCCAGTAGCGAACCAGAGTACTAAGACAAAGAGAATCCTCCTGGCATCCTGAAATCACATGTAACATGACAGTAACTTCCTTATTGTTCTTAGAATAACCACATTCTGAATATTGGACCCAAAGCTTCTTGTTTTAATATCATGTATGCTTTCTGTGTAGATGCTGGAGAAGTAGAGAAGAAAAATGTATGCCATATAAAAAGAACTTACCAGTGAATTGACATATAAGATATTTTAGCCTCCCTTTTCCTCATTATTTTGGTTGTCACTCATGCAAAAACTAATTAATTGGATCACAGAAGCTGCAATGTTAAAAATCACCCCATGTGTAGGCAGTGACGCACCATCACAGTTAGTGGCACAAAGGTGTGGGCTGCACCTGTGTGACAAATTTAAAACTTACATAAAGTGTTATTCAACCTCTGTTCTTTCTCTGTTTGTGCAAAATACATGGAAAGCTAAAGCAACAATGGTTACCCTCCATCAATGTGACTCCAGTATAACCCCAACCTGACTGTGTCTGCTTAAAGACACACAGAGAAAATGTGAAAATGAGAAGATCAGGATCATTTGATATAAAATTGCATCAGTTTTAAGGCAAATCCTTGCTACATATATCCTAGGAGTTTCCGCTGTGTACAATGTTGCACATTTAATACAAGCTTCAGGCAACAAGCTGTGCTGAATCTGACACCAATGAAACACAAAGAATAATGCTGGAGCTGTAAAGCAGGATGGTCCCAAATCTGAAAGCCTATCTTACCTTTTAACCTGATTCCTCTTGGGATCTGAGTTAGAGCCAACAGATGCTACTTTCAGCAGAAAAGGCTTTTAATCATGTTAGAGTGCCACACTTTGATTAAAGCTTTACCTGCATCCAGCTGTCCACCTCTCAGCTTACTGTCCACAACTTAACTGTCTGATGCTAAAAGTTTTTGATGCTCTCCTGGAAGCAAGATAAATTGCTCATTCAAGCAGCACAGGGAGAATTCCTTCACACTCTAAACCCAAATACACCTTTTCAGCTGGAAGCCGACCTCATTCATCCCCCTCAAAGAAAAGTCAGATATCTTTTTCTTTTTTTTTCGGGGGGGTAAAGAAAGGGAAAAAAATCATGGCCACATCAGCCTTTCACCAAAGGAATGTCACGTGACGTCATCTATTGGGATCGGATTTCTCCGTCTCCCTTTCCTTCACTTTCTCCCATGAAAAAGTAGAAGAAGCGTACATGTGTGTGATGCGTTGGGTAATCCCCCCAAGCCCGTAACCAATATCATCCGACGTGGACCTGAAGCGCACAACACGGGGAGATATGCAACCTCCAAATCAAAGCTCCAATTACACCTCACCAATACTGCCACCACCAGTAATGACATTTTAATGACAACTATTGAGTCCCGTTATTAAACAAGGGGAGAAAAAAAAGAAAAACCTGACAAGCTACCAACGATCCTGCAGCCCAACTCATCTGAAGTTTTCTCCTAATGCGGTGGGACAAGGGCCTATAGTCTTTCTGTAACTACGTGGACGTCAGATAATCGATCGTGTCGAGCAGAAGACCAATGTTTGATTTCCACGTCTGCATCAGAGAGGCTGAGAGAAAAATTTGTCTCCTGCATAAACAGACACGTAGTCGTTTCTGGGGGAGAGAGAGGGTGAGAGAGAGAGACTGGCTGGCTGGCTGGAAGGAATGCTAGGATATGCTGGAGTTGGGATTTTTTTTTCCTCCTCCAAAGCTTTTCACTGCATTCTGCAAACGCACACAAAGTCAACGGAAAGTCGATCTTAAACGGCCCCTTCAACGCTTCTCGACAGTTATCCAACACAACAGAATCCCCTATAGTGTCAATTCAATGATTTCGCAACCCCCTCTGTCAAATCTGGCTGCCTCAGCATCTTCCTTTCCAAGTTATTTTCCAGCTATAAAAGTGCTCATTTCCTGATTTTAAGCAGCAACAACGAAAACGACGATTTCCACAATGCAAGTCACAGCGCACCAACAGTTGATTATTAGAAACAAGCCACGGAGACAACGGTTTTCTTCTGTTGCGCACTCACTCCATCTGAAGTCCTCGGAGACAAAAACACATTCTTTGGTGAAAGCTGAGAAATCGGGACCACAAAGAGCAGACTCCAAAACGCACAGTCCGACACATTCACGCGACTAGTGTGATGAATTAGCACGACTATCCCCTCTGCTTTGCTTTTCCTTATTGTTTCAAAATAAAAGGAATTTTTGAGCAACAAAAAAAAGTTTCGTTTCACCCTCCTCCGCAGTGGCAAAGCAATTTTCCTTTTTCCTTTGCGTTGGCCAAGTGGCCCAGACTGCCGGCGTCAGCGCTCAGCTCTCCAAACTCACACACAGACACACGCACTTCTAAAACTTTTTCAACATCCACTCCAGTTGCCTCGATTCCCCCACTTTGTGGGGAATGCTGCTTAAAAACTGTAAAAGGACTCACCTCGCTGCAATAAAATAATCTTCAAACAGACGTGGCTGCGCGATTTTTAATTCCCTGGGCCGGGTCTTGCCTGTCTGCTGGCTCGACGCTACGAGTACTGGGAGACTCCGCCATGTCAATCATAGCCGACCCACATGGAGCGAGATCCCGCCTCTACCGTAATGCACAGTGCGCAGTGAGAAAGCCAAAACAGAACGCTATAGCGCGCTTCTCTCACAGCATAGAATGAATGAGGGCGGACAGCGGTTTACAGTCATGAAGAAAAAGAAAAGAAAAACAAAACAAAAAACTAGGGCACGATCATTTTTTAAAGAAATAAAAGTTTTAAAGGAATATTTTAGTTACTTTAAAGCTATTAAATGCCAAATTTGCCTATCAAGTAGACTACAATTTTGAAGTGCCTTTAATGAATTATTTATTCCGATAGAGCTCAGTAATCAGAACATTTTGTATACAAAATTCACAAATACTGAGTTATAGTTTATTCCCTTTGTGATTCCACGAAAAAGATTCAAACTAAACACAGAGCATGAAAAAATAATCTACGCATAAAATATGAGATCCTTTTATGCTTTTTATTGGTTGTTGACTCCTAAGACATCTGCGTTAAAAGGTTATGTAAGCCCAAACAGGTGGGTGAACTCTAAGGCAAACAAACCCAAGGCTGAATTGGTTTTATGTGTCATAATGCTACAGAATATATTCATTCCAGTACCCAGTACCTGTGTCATGTTTCTTGTCATTTCACATTTTTTAAGTTAAAAATAAATTTTAAAAAACTACAATTAAATTAAAAAAAAATCACCAAGAACTCAACAATAAATGTAAATAAATAAAATAAACTTCTCAAGTAATATACAATAATTTCTTATACCATACATTCAAACTAATTCACCCATAGCAGATTTTTGAGAGTGTCAAGTGGGTCAAAGCTCTGTTCCAGCGCCTCTAAAACATCTTTAACCACAGACCAAAGTCCCTCTGGTGGCTGAACTCGGCATCATTTAGCCCACCAAGAGCCCACAGTTTCAAGGGTTTTAGGTTCAGCATTGATACCTGACATCGATTAATGGTCTGATTCAATTTCTAAAACATATGTGGTGAATTTGCTACAGGTTTTAAAAAGAATAAGACTTTTCCAATACTGATCGGTGTATGATATGCTACACAATACCATATTGCATCTGTGCATGCATTCACCTTCTTCCCCCGGGGTTCATTATAGCAGACTTCCACACATATACAAATGTGCATGTTAGCGCTTGAAATTAAGACATCATTGCCAACAAGTGCATGTCACAATTAGAACACAAAACGTGTCTCAGGGCCAAAAACATAATTTGTATAGATTCAATACAAACCTATAAATCCATCATTTGATGAAAACAGTAGCTTTACTCTCACAATAAAAAGAATGGGAGTAAAATCACAGATCAGAAATTGTTGTTAAATTGAAATCCACAACAAATTTTTACTGCACTTTGAGCCACTCATTGGCTTCAATCACAGAAAATTCAACACTGCAGAAAACCAGAATGACATCGTTTCATTTAACCCTGGCACGTGCAACAACAAAAAACAGGCCGTTCAATTCGTTACGTCTGTGTTTTGTATATCTTTGTCCACATTGATAATTCTTACTGTATTTTCAAACCGGCACTCAGAGCCAAATACACTCGTTGCCCCTGAGCTCTTCATTTCTCTCAGCTGGCACAGATAACAAAACAGTCACCGGTGTAATTCGAATCCAGTAAAAGAAATATGGTCCTTTACCAGGACAATGTGCCTGTGAGGAATTAAATGGAATTTGGTTCAATTCAGTGAACACAAATCAACCCAAGGGGGCAACTGATATGGCAAAAAAGACAAATCATACTTGCCCACCAAAAATACAACTGATGATCAATGTAGTGAGAACTCCTCTCCTTATAAGATGTCGGCTCAGCTTTTTCTGCTTTCATGTAGGTTATTTCCACAAAAACACTTTAGATTTCACAGTGTTCCTTAAAAACTTGACACCCTTTTGACTATTGTGCCTTGTGCACACAAAATTCTCTGCCTCATATACCTTATTAGATGTTTGGATACAAATATTGTTATGTAGCTCCTATAGTAAATCCCCCACAAAAAATAATGTCCTAAATGTACAAGCCATAATGCAATATAAAATAATACTTAAACTGTGTAAAGCCATATCAAAATAAATATTTGTGTGTTCTTTTAGGTATTGAATCCTTCCCAGAAACCATCAAGAACACATTAAATGGTCTTCTTGACATTTTGATCACATCAGGTTCTTTTTCAAAGCAGACCAAGTTGGCACAGTTGTCATGGAAATATGGATGCTGCTTTCTGAGCCCATTAAGCATATCTCGTTCTCGCTTCTCTTGTACCTTTTAAATATAATAGCAAATGCCATACAATTTTATGAACACCAATGACTTGTGAGTTTACGTCCTTACACCACACTAAGCTCCTCTGTCTTAAATGCATCCTCACAAGGGGGGATGTAGATAAAGAGAAGCAGATGAGTTAGGGAAGGGCTTAGCTTTAAAAGAAGAGAGAAATGAATTGTGCAACAGGGGCTGTAACTCAGAATCAAGAAGCTGTTCCCACAATTTTGAGCTGTGGAAACAATGTACAGTAGTCAGAGACAATCAGTCTGTGAATTTTAAAAAAATACCTGCTTGATTTAAATAATTCTGCTAACAAAGCCAAAGTAGGCCAACCTCGAGTGACGTGTTGGACCTTTACAGACATTTAGTCACATTAGATTAGATCTGTGGAGGAGAGCGGATGAGGAAAGACTGGAGGGAGCAGATCTTGGAACAGCAACACAACTATTTCCCCTGTATGTCAGGGCCAGGCCTCCACAACTGCCAGATGTTTACCACCAACCCAGCTGCTTTCTCTCTTGCCTTCTTTCTCCTCATCTCTCCTCCTCAGATTTTTTCTCTCTCTGATTCTCTTTAAACCAAGCCCACCCTGTAATCATGCACACTCACCAAAGGGCTTTGAAGTAAGTGGAATGTGTCCAGCCATATGATAATATGCACTCTATATTCTTATAACAGATAGAAAGTAAAGAAGGGAAAGCAGGAAATGAGATTGTTGGACAGCAGCCAGCTCTTCAGTGTGGTTTTCTAGATGTTAATTATGCCCTTACTCCACTCTTAGATCTTGCACGTGTGTGTGTTTATGTATGCATTTATGGGTGTATGTTGTGTGTACATATGTAGTGTTTGTGTACACATTATCAGAAATGCTGGTCTAAGAGCGGGTAATGGGCTGATAATCGGCGCCTTGGAACAGAGAGGTGCAACATGATGGTGCGTGCATGTGTGTGTGCATGTGAGGTACTTCTTTCCAAAGATGTGAGGATGGAATTTACCTCATGAGTTCAAAAGAGTCAACCCAAGGCTCTCAGCAAACCAGCAAGTGCAGACATGTCTCCCACCTCTCTCTGCCCCCTCCAAACCTTTTTTTCCTCCTTTTTCAGTATGCAGGGCAGCTGGTTGGACCGTTATATGCTAAAATGATTTCTCTGACATGTGTTTGTACCTCCATGACCTAAATTGTGCATTTAATTGGAATACAGTACTGTGCAAAAATCTTGAACTACCTCTGAGCTCTTCATATTTTGCAAGGCGAATGAGTAATAGTTGCAGTGATTTATTAAAAGATGTGCAAAAATACATGGAAATATAGTATACAAGGCAAAAACAGACTTTTTAGACTTCTAATGACCTTTTAAATCAATATTTGATATTGCCACCTTTATTCTTCAGCCAATCGTGTTCCATTGTGTATGCTTTTGCTGCATTGGCCTTTTTGTTTGCGATCATTCTTTTCAGATGGTATTCCATGATCAATCAAAAGCCTCCTGACTTCGTCCATACACACAGATGACAATGTTATGATACTGATTATCATTGCAGTTCTTGTGTAACTTGGCATACCTCAGTCTTTCCCTCCTGCTTCCCGTCCTTAAGAATGACTTCCTGACAGGCAGCCTTCCACTGAGACCATTCCTGATGAGGTTTGAGTGAAGAGTGTGTGGATAAATGGAATGGTGAGATGCATCTCCCAGGTCACGTGTTAGGTGTTTGCTGGATGTTTTTTGTCCTGTTTTTTTAAGGACATGACGTTCATCTCCTTTTGTTTTTCACTTGTCCAGTTTCCTCAATGTTTTAAGGAAACAATGCATGCCATGGTGAGATATAACATTTTTTGGCTAATACCTGTGTGTCAAACTGCGTAATCTTTGGCATTATTTATAATTTCAACTAAAGAAATGCAGCTGGTTCTACAATTGGTTCTTTGCTAACTTCTTATTTGTACACATGACACTGTTTAATCTATGGTTTTTAAATTCACCACATTACATCAGGATATATATGTAATGCAGTGAGAATTTAAATACAAATTTACCAACATGACATGCTAGAAAGAGAAACTAATGTTAAAACAAATTATATCTTTTCTCTTATTTGGACTCTTTTACCATTTTAGGCTTGTTTTGGGGGTCTTTTGGCTTGAAATAGATAGTATTAATATTCTATTTAGTATCTCTGGAGCATCTGGAACAAGAAGCGATTTCAAAGGCTTTCTTTGCCCAAGCTCATCTCTTTGTCTCGCTTTGATAAGATGAATTGCTTCCAGTTGTTTCCTTCCTCTTTTCAGGACTTTCTCAGACAGCTTTATCCAAAGCTTATGTTTCTGGCATCACTGGTATGCATGGAACAAGTACCGCACTCTACATTAATCAAGGCCTTACAGTGCCCATGCACTTCTCGTCGATGAGATCAATTGGTTCCAGTTGTCGCCTCACCATTTTGTGGGTTTCCCAGTCAGCTTTATCCCCACACAGTGTTTAGATGAGATTTGTATTTGTTCCATCTTTGCCAATCATGTCATATGTTCCATCTTAAAGAATACCTTCCAGTCATGACATCACGGTGGGGATTTCACACTGGCTGGGTCACCCCACCATAGAGTGGTGGGCGTTGGCAATCACAGCCATGGAATGTCTGTGACTCAAGAAGGTGGGCCAGCGATCTGGTTGGCTAATTTCTTTGTCCCTGACATTTGTGGAAAACAAGCAGAGTGCCATTTTAAACAATGACCAGTCCACTCTGACCTTCGCTGGGAGGCCAATTGCTCGTGAGCAAATCACAATGTGACACCGTGCCAGCTATTACACCATTGTTCGAACAATCAGTGCATTCAGAACAATAAACCCCCAGAAGAAACGGTGCCTGCAATCACCCTCATTTTGCCAAGAATTACATCCCCACAGAAATATATAACATACGTTTTCTTAAGTGCTATTTACACAAATCAGTTTTATCAAGATGGGTGAAAACAGAGGGGTGGAACTAAAACACTGTAAAAACAGTTTCATCTAAAAGCACAGTTAGCTGAAGCAATTAATTTGTGTGATCATAACTTGTGAAGTAAAACAATATTATAATTAAAAGTTATGGTCCCCACAAGATGAAGCCTCCTGACATTTTCACAAACTTTTAATTAAAAACATTAGAAGAATTGGGTACATGGAATAGTCCAAAAATGTCTTTTCTCGTGTGTTTTAGGCCAGCGGTCTCCAACCTTTTTTGCGCCACGGACCGGTTTATGCCCGACAATATTTTCTTGCACCGACCTTTAAGGTGTCACGGATAAATACAACAAAATAAAACTAGTACCGGTACCAAAAAAAAAGAAGATTTATTCATAACACACGTGAAAAGACCCAGGAAAACCGAGTTAACGATAAAAACGATAACAAAATAACGCTGAAAACCGATAAAAACCCTGAAAACCACACATTTCATACCTGAGCCTCTACTCTCACGGCCCGGTACCAAACGACTCACGGACCGGTATCGGTCCGAGGCCCGGGGGTTGGGGACCGCTGTTTTAGGCAACCTAACTGGGTAGGTAGGATGTCCAGGAGATACAACTCCATCTTTTTCACACAAGGTTGCAATCAGATATCAGTCTGTGTAGTAGGAAGTTGGCAGGGTAAAGACCCTTCAATGTTCAGTGGGATGCATGAAATACTTGCATTCTCAAATGCATCTTCATCTTCAGTCACTTTGCTGATTTGTCCAATATCATGACAACTTGAGAGCCATGGTACAGACCTATATAGCACAAAGGATGACAAAATAACCTTGCTGACCTCATTTTTCAACAGTGCCATCAAACATGCTAAGGAGCTGGTTACCATTGTAACTCAAACACTGCGATTGGCATCACTGTAGAAACTATAGTTTATTAAATTTTTAATTGATGAAAATATAACTGTCAAAATGGCATTCAAGGGGTTCAAAGCCTATGTCATTTATATATGTCATTTTCCATCCATCTTTGTAACCACTTATCCAGTTCAGTGTTGCTGGGGGCCACCATAGCGCCAACATAGAGAGAGACCCATATTCTTTTCATACTCATTTGCACACCCATATTCATCTAATACACTGTAAACAATGCAATACCTACACACGTGCTACTGTAAAATAGCAAATGAGAAAGTTCACAGGTTAGAGTCAAATGTCAATCATATATATTCCACCCCGTAATATTCTTTATATTTTTAGTTGAGCGATTTGTATATATTAATGCCATTTCTTAAATTTGTAAACTCTGTAACATATTGTATTATTTAAATAGTTTAATCTGTTACTGTCTTGGAGTAACTGTAAGTCACATAATTTCCTAAGGAATTAATAAAGTATTCTAATTTTGATTCATGGAATGCATTTCTTACCATTGTTCTATTGTATAAAATTAGGTATTGCTTACAGTATTTTAGACACATTTGAGCCAATGCAACACTCGCTGAGAGCAGAAACAATGACACTGTAAGCTCAATGGAGATTGTCTTTGCTATTACAGATTAAAAAAAGGTTTTGTAGCTCATTGGCTTACTTGTCACCTGTATAATCATGCCTCTAAGCTGGGGCAGCCATATAGGGTCAAATGTTATTTGTTAAAAATAACTACAACAGATGAAATTAAACAACAACATGAAAAATCTTAAGCTTTAAGAATGAAAATAGCCAGTATCCAAGACGGGCTATTGAGCACCAGTGCATGCAAACACGTCAAGAGCACAAAGCGTGTGTACACAGGAGGGAATAACGATGTCTGAATGTGACACGTGTGTCATGGAATAAGACCATAAAGAGCAAAGAGGAAATATTTTTTTAAACATCTTTATTTAAACTTTTAAACTTAAAATGAAAGCAACAAATAACAGGAGACAGGACAGAAAAAAGAAAGAAAGATTGAAAGACTAAAAGAAAGAATTGATGGATGTAAAGAGGGAAAACCATGCCAATACAATAACCACCAGACTTTGCATCACATCTCAGCCTACTCAAGTTTTCTGTGCACAGATCAAAAATAAACTCTTTTCTCTACCTTTAAAAGTAAAGTAAAACTCCTGCATGGCTTTGCTCCTTGCCTGATGCTTGGAGCGTGAGCACCAGGATACTTTGCATAGAACCAAAAAGTCGTCGTCCAGACTTGATGTCTCATCACCATAATTAGTTCTTTCTTGTATACCGTATAGGCGAAGAAATCTCTTTAAGAGTGAATGAATGTGATCACAGCAGTGAAAAATCTGTCTCAACAGTTTCTATATTAGATGATGTCTTGTATCTACAAATTTTGTGATTGTCAGGTTGGGTAGAAAAGAGGATTTCACCCACTTCTGCCGATAAAATCCACTGCACGTCTAACACAAGCATACACACAGCTAACATAATTTACCCCCCATCCCAAAGCCACACA
Source organism: Pundamilia nyererei (assembly GCF_000239375.1). Classification (NCBI taxonomy): domain Eukaryota; kingdom Metazoa; phylum Chordata; class Actinopteri; order Cichliformes; family Cichlidae; genus Pundamilia; species Pundamilia nyererei. The sequence goes on from NW_005187471.1 coordinate 1,462,434, forward strand.
GTGGCACAGTAATACAAACCATCATATTACAGTTGTTATGTCCATAATGGCTCATTATTACTGTTAATAATATTATAATATCGCTTATTACAAAGCTAGAGAGATTTACAACAAATATAAAGCAGAAGTGGGGTGATCAAGGTCCTTAAAACCTTGCAGCATCCGCAAGCTGTCTTTTTTACCCTTCAACTGCAACTATACTATGGTGAGTCTGTACAGCAAATGCCAGAAAAGGATGTATATATATATCGGTGAATTTAAAGCCACTGAGGACTACTACTAATTACAGAGTTATACAAGGGCACACACATCCACCGATCCTGGAGCACAATCCCCATGGCAACAAAACGGCTTGAAACAGAGCTACACAACACAGGCTCCTAAAGCACACTCTTCTATCAGTGCAAACACACTCCTAGCTATTACAGTAAATAAAGGAGTTAAAGGGTTCACAGACCAAACTCACATAGTGGCATCTAACCATAAACATTGATTGGGTTGTACTATAACAACTGGTTTTAAGAGATTTTAAGAAAAATGTGCCTGAAAAAGAAAAAAAAAAGGCTTCATATCAGTACAGAATCTATACAGCAATTGAGCAGTGACACATCTATGCATCTTAGTCTCTATAAAGCACAAACTGTAGTGTCAGGACAATGTACACTACAGAGAGTTCTACTGGAAACTCTTCAGCATGTCTTCTGTTGTTTGAATAACAGGGACACGTGTTCAGAGAATCATTTTTTCTAAAAGCCACAAACACTGTAGTGAAGTGCTGTTTGAAATCTCAAACGTATCTACGTAATGGTTTGCCGGCATGATACCACTACATATGTGAGTTTAAAATTTGCTTTAGGCAACCTATTTATTAAAAGGCATCTTTAGTGGTGTGTTTTTGTGTGTTACAGGTAGAGTGGACTTCAGAAACGCTGATAAACAAATGATCAATAGTGATGAGATGTAAACAGGTATGTAAAAAGGGGATAATTTTGCAGAGACTAAACGACAGTAACAGTTCACATGAATTAGAAGGCAGTGCACAAATTCAAAAAAGGATGTGAGAGAATAAACGGAGAAGATAACTCTGATGATGAAAAGACAGAATGACTTTTCCCAGTTCTCTCTTTTTAACTTAAAACAATAAAGCTCAGCTTTCTGTGTAATGTACTGTATCGGTGCGTCTGTCTTGGATGTGCGCTGAGCTTACTCAAGCCCAATGTTTTTGTTCTACACTTCTGCTTGTCAAATTGAAAATTCCATAAAAAAATAAAGGTTTAACAAAGAAAAGAAAAGAAAAGGATGTGGGAAAACATACAGTGAGATGTTGCATGAGACTGGCAGGAACAACTTACAAATCGTAGGCACATCTATTGTTTCATTACAAATGTTACAGGTGGAAATGTTTGGGCAACTCTACCGGAGAGTTTGATATGACTGGCATTGTGCATCACTTGATGTGCATATCCCATATCTTTCACCATTATCTGATTGAGAATTAATACATTGAAATTGTAGAGCTTGAAAATAACTGTCCATGACTCCGGAGAGCGTCCAGAGGTGGAGCGCTGATAGTGCTGCAACAATAAAGAACAGCTCAGGCTGTGCGGTGAACTAAACTCCTTCACAGAAATGACAGCCAGCCATCAAGCACTGTGCAGGCCACGGATGGCATGCAGTACCACATACTGGCCACTAAGTGGAGGTGCTGATATAACCGCTCAAGCTGTTCTATGACCTCTAATTAAAGGGACTAACAGCTTCCTTTACGAGAAACATGGTGACAAGATGCTCACACAGCAGGTTTCTCAAGGCAGTGTGTGTCATATTTTTAAGCAGTGGACTGTTGCTCTTCAATGGCAGTGTCTATTCATTGTCATTATTTTTTCTACCTGCCAGTTTCTCCCACTAGATGCCTACTTGTGTGCATGGCAGGCTTCCTGTCAGTCTAACTTGAGCTTAGCAAAATTCTTAAAAAGATTGTCCTTTGGCAGGATTGTCAGTAGAGAATTCACAATAATTACATTATTTTACAGTTAAGTGTTTTTCTTTGAGTCCTTCTTGAGCTTATCAAACTTCTGTCTTTGGCTTCTGTGGAGCAAAAAGCTGGAGGCAGGGACATTCTTTTTTGTGTGAATACAGATGCATTATTGCACCAGACACCAGAACAATACTGGTTTATGGCCATACTCACACACACATACAATACAATAACTCCACAGAGAAATCATGAGACAGGAGCCAGAATTCCTTTCTCTGTCTTTCCATCCATGTATGGATGCATATATCCAGAGTGGCTCTCCATCACCTTGCTGCTTTCTGTTTACCAGAAAGAGAAGCCCAAGAATTCCAGGTTTTATGCAGACAGGTCTGATATGACCAGTTTTTCCATTTTCCCAATTTCTCCAGGAACTTGAAGCTCCTCAGATTCATAGTCATCATCAAATGACCTGGGAACACAACAGAGAGAACCGATATACACCTTTATTCTTAATAAAAATGATAAACTTTTAGTTAATAACGTGAATGAGTGTGAACGTGTCTACGCCTTACCCCTCGTGCAGCTGTTCATTTGCAGTCTCCTCTGCCACTAGTATCTCATACTCCTCTGAGGCATATTTATCCCAGTCAGATGGTTCTGGACCTTCACTATCAATGTCCTGGAGCGCCACAAACACAATACATATTGGTGTTTTATAGCTTTAGATAAAATACATAAAACTAAAAAAAAAAAAAAAAATAAGAAGAAGCGAAGAAGCTATATGGCACTAGAAAAAAATCCAGCCAGATTATACACTGTGGGGAGTCACAATTTCGAATCACTAATAACCTAACATGCATGTCTTCGAGTGGATCATCACAATATCAAGAAGATCCACAGTTATAGTTAAATATTATAAATACATTTTTTTAAGATTTGCACCTTTTGCACAGCAAATGGGTCTCTCTGTTCATGGTCCAGGTACTTCTCCAGGTTGAAGAAAGTGTCAAAGAATATGTGAGCCATCCGGCAGTGTTTCAAGTCACTCAGAGTTATCTTACCTAAAGGAAATAAAACAAACACAAATGCAGGTGTAATGTCTCAAAAGCACAATGGGTTGTGTTTGGCCGTCTACTGATTAAAACGTAATTGTGAAATACGAAGAAAAAAAAAAGACTAAGGACAAGAAAGTTTGAGCACTAACCTGGGTTCTCAGGTTTGACCAGGTCGAGCATCTGGCAGAGCAAATCCTGAAAGGGTAGAGGCTCGATGCCCATTCTTTCCATCCTCTCACACTGTTCTTCATAAAAATACTCCAACTCAAACATGGAAAGGACACCATCACCATCCACGTCCATGCAGCGGAACCAGTACTCTATACTGGAAAGACGGGTAACAAATGTGTTACGCACAGACTCAGATTACTTGTTGCATACCTGCAGTGTACTAATCTAAACAATCACACACATATCGGAACAACTTTTGAAATACCTGGTGGGATTTTTTTTGTCTTCCTCAGATATCAGAAACCAGACAAACTCAGCGTAGCTCATCCTGCCTTCTCTCTGCACAGCGTTACCCCTGGAAAGAAAAGAGGCAGAACCATTTAGATGCTCTACAGTTATTACAGTAAAGTAATTGGCTACGTATGCTTGTTCACGTGTGGGTTTTACTCACCGAGTAACAGCCCCTGAAAATAATCTCTCAATGATTCTGTTTGAGGATGCTGTTAAAATGGGAGAATAAAAAGACGAAGTAAATACACAGAAACAAGATGACACTATTTGTAAATCAGTGAAAGCACATTAAAATCAAACACTTAAGTACTGATTCAGACAATTAGATTTTTGGCTCAGTGCTCATATAAAGGATTAGAAAAACCCCAATTGAACTGCTATGGAGCTCTTTCAGCTGGGGGAAGTAAATCCTTAACTGAGATTTGTTTTCTTACCGTGGTTGTTGTATCTCCCCAGATCTTTGGGGTCAATGTACAGATCATGATCAGTGTCCAGCTCCCAAAACTTGCAGTAGATGACGTAAAAGTGTTCGTAGGAGAAGTAGTCAGTGATCTGGTTGATGTCGTCCTCTTCTTCCAGCAGGGCCAGAGTTTGAAGGAAATTACTCCGGCGTAGCTCCATCATTGTGATACGACCTTTCCATGACCGGTTCACTACATAGTATATCCGCTGGATCACCTGTGATGACATTATAGTAGAATAGCGACAAAGACAATTCTATTATATAATAGTTTTCATAAAATGCGCTACTAAAACGAAAGTAAAGCCTCATGATTAATGTGAAAACTTTTCATGATTAATCCTATAATTCAATATCTTCCAAATAACAAGACCTCACTATATTTCTAAAGGAGGTGAGTTTATTAAATTATGAGAGACATCTTTCATAATTTCTGAAATTTTTACATTAACTTTTAACCAAAAAATGATTAATATATCCTTAACAGTGGAGTAGAGAATTATTAATTCTTGATAAGGCTTTTAACAGAATTATTAATAAACCTATTTAGTAATTACAATCGCCTTTGCTGTCTTCAATTAATCATAGAAACTTAATTTGTCCAATTTAATTTATGTATTTGACATCTGGTGGTTTTTGTATTGGTGATTCTAAAAAGTTAAAATCAAGGCAAGGTCTAAAACTGAAACTGTCAAACTAAAAATAAAACTGATGACATTTTCACGAGGTCTGTACAAGCCCCATCATCCAGATATATAAAAAATATTCCTCATCTAGCCAAGAGGAAGACCCACAACACTGGATTATCATCCATTTTCTGGTACATGGACCTCCATGGGTTACTAGCGTCTCATACAGTAGCACGTCAGTTGGTCTAAACTGAATAGGAAGTGTCATAAAATGGGAATGCAGATGGTGTCTCTATGGAAAGGGATGGTAGGGAATGCATCAGTGTTTCCGTGAAGTCACCGTAGGCTGACGCACCGGTGCAGTGAAATCTCAGTACTTTAAAAAAGCAAACCCTCAGCTTGCACAGCTGTCCCCGTCTACATTCAAAGACTCACATGCTCTACTGTTAATATTCCACAGCTGAGGCACACAGAAGCTGTTTTACTGACAACTTAAGAGGAGATTATGGATACTGCTCTATAGTGAGAGTAGGAAGCAGGTGGAAGAGAGTGTGGAGAGGTGGAGGTATGTTCTAGAGATAAGAGAAATGAAAGCCAGTAGAAGCAAGACAGAAGAGGGAGGCAGGTGGAACAGTGAACCTGCAAGGAGCAGAGATAGTGAAGACAGATGAGTTCAAATACCAGGGCTCAAATACCTAAGATTTTGGCTGAGAGTCACCAGAATGGATAAGACTATAATGCTAATCAGATTGAGTGGTTAAGAGACAAAGTTAGACAGACAAGGCTGATATGGTCGGGACATGTACAGAGGAGGGTGAGTGGATATATTAGTCAAAGGATGTTGAAGATGAGACAAAAACCACAGAAAAGATCAAGGTCATGCAGAGGGTTGACATAATGGAGGAAGATGCTAAGGCTAGTGTGAGTTGGAGGCAAATGTCCACTGTGGCAACCCCTATATGGGCTGCTCAGAGGCATAAGAATAAGGAAAAGGAGCAGGTGAAGGAAGAATATATGATTTGTTGGGGTTTTTTTGTATTCTATAACCTCATCAAGTGATTTCTTTTGGATAATTGGATCATTTTTAGACCAAATGGTAGTTATGGAAAAATATTATTTTATTTGGGGCATGTTTTAGCTTTTATTTGGCATGAAAGAGGAGGCTAGATAGTAAGGTGGGAAGAATAGTATTCACAGCAGAGTCTGGCACAGACGTGAATTCAGGCTGCTGCAGGAAGGACTTTAGCCTTCAGTATAAGGGTCATTATAACTCAATCAGGTGAACTATAATGGCACCCCTAGGACAGAATATTAAAGTGTCATTAAACAGAAAAGATCTTGAGAGAGTTAATTGCTGTTCACTGTTACAGTCACGTTTTAAATGTTTCTGTTATTCACTGGTAATGTGCTTGTACTTTTGAAGTTTTCTCATCTTGAAGCCAGTTAATCTAGTTTCCATTACTTGCCTTTGGTCATGAGCTTTGGACATTTATTGAACAAACAAGGTCATTGATACATGTGGCCATAAAGAGCTCCCTCATTACTGTGGTGCTTAGTCTAGAACTGCTATTCCTTTTCAGTTAACAGAGCTTGTGAGATTCGCTAAAACACAATCTTACAAATAAATATATTTTTTAAAAAACACAGCTGATCTCATTGGTTTTTGCCATTTACCGTTGTTATGTAGCGTGAATGGAATTCAGGTGCATCCTTCAGAAACGTGAGCCCAGGATGTGTATCTACAATGTCCTAATAAGGCAAACAGGAAAAAATTAGTATATAGAGTTGTCATAAAAATATAGTGTAGCACAGAAATAACAGAGTTGCTTATTTCATTTATATTGGTACGATATTTACCTGCAGTAGAGGAATAAAGTCTTCCTGCTCCAAGTAGTTACAGCCAGGTTTAGCCAGCAAGTAAACAAACTTTGAGGCATCGTCATGGCAACTGTGCAACAACCTGCAAGAAAGGAGAGGAGAGACGTATGATATCAAAGCCCAGTTGCATCTGTTTTATTCTATTTGTAAGGCTTTAAAGAACATGCGCGTGTCTTACTTCCTCCAAGTTGCAATGAACGAGTGAACAGACACAAAGCCTGTCCTCTCACCACCTGCTGCGTAGAACATGGGTGCTTTCCAGTAAAGTGGACACCCGCATGCCTGAATGGAAACACAACAACTGCCTGTATGACCTTACTCTGAACAACATGTTTGTTTCCTAGAGTTGCATTGCTTAGAAAGAGCACTGTTTTAACAAGGCCACTACATACAGTGATTTCTCAGGAAAAACAAAAGCCTTCTGGGAAATGTAAAGAAGTCTCAAGTCTCAATATGGACGTTGGCATTTCAACTGCCTTACTGGAATTAAATGTAGATGCTTGCCTTTGTCTTAATAAAGTTTGTTCTATTCTGAAAAACAGGTTGGGGGAAAGGTGTGATTTTACCTTCGCGACCTTGCCCATTTCATAAATATCAGCCTTCTCCTCCTCAAACTCGGTGAAGACTGTCTCAATGGCAGCAATTTCTGCATCGTGGTTGGCAGCCGGGCCCAGGGCAGGAAGCCCACGAGGGTAGTAGAACCTGGGAATGTTAATGGCAGGAGGAGGAGGGGTGACTATCACCGGAGCTGGAGGAGGGCTGGGTGAGCGTGGCGTGGGGGCTGGTGTGGCTGTGGTTGCAACTGGAGCGGGAGGAGGCGTTCCGGGTTTCTTTTCTGGTTTCGACTGGATCTGAAAAGAGAGAAGGGGGATCATGTGTGGGAAAGGACAAGCATGGATGGGTGTTAATTAGCTGTTTGTGGTCCTAACTTTAAACATCATATTTCAGCTTTTTTTGAGACAATGCTCCAATGACTGAAACACTGCAGTCTTGGTGGCTTACTGATTCAAACTACCTGCCTTAGTCTAGATGTAAAACGTACCTTGCTTCCTTAACTTTGTACGCATTTTAATGAAAAGCACAAATAAGAATGAAGAATTTAATCACTGTCATAGATAACTTTCCCCAGAGCTGTAGATAAGATACAACTTCACTGTAGTATGATAGAGAACCTACGTAAAAGGTTGAACTGGAAACTCAAAGTGACTCATAAACAACACACAAGAGACTATTTTTTCCTGCCATTATGTTAGTCACAGATGAGTAAAAAGCGGTCACAAGTGCACTTTTATTTTAACCTTTGGCAAGAAAAGTTCCAGGTGGCAGAAGACACATCCATACAGTCAGTCCTCAGAAAAATCTCCGAAAAAAATGTATTACCAAATAACTTACATGGTCAAATTTACCCCAAGACCCCAATATTAGACTACATCCTAAATGTGATACGCAACCAATTTTCCAGAGCTACTTATTAAAATATGAAGACCAAAACTGGAGCTTAATCAACACTGCATCTTAAATCAAAAGTCATTGTGTTCCCATAGGGACTTCCTGGTCTCTTCTCTTGGGCCTTCATACTCTGTGTATTGAGCAGGACAGCTGTAGCAGTCTTCTCCTTCACACCGTTCATTCTGTCACTCTATTCCTGCACCTCCTGGCCTATTAATACCCAGCTGGTATCTGCCTCAGAATAGTTTGTCTTCCCTGGCATGTCACTCTGTGTGTGTTAGAGAACCAGATGCATCTAATGTATGTGTGTGTACACAGATATACATTTGCATCTGCACATCTTTATGCGCTTATAATTATTATTGCATGCACACTTGCACCCTGCCTGTCTTGCTTGTTGAACTGACTGACCTGTTGTTGCTGGAAAGACTTGATTCTTTTCTTGAACCGTGAGGGGAGGACAAAGTCACACCCCTTGGCCAGAAAGGCCAGCTCCCCCCTGAGGTCAGGGTCCCTCCGTAACGATGCCTCCTTGATCATCATGGTGGAGGCATGAGGCTCACAACACCCCACCAGACACGGACACTGATGTGGCTAACGACAGGGCGACTACAGATTCACCAGCTTGCCCAGCAAGTGATAAGAAAAGGGATTGACTATGATAGGTTTACCCAACAGCTCAGATATCCAGGAGCCAAAACTGGAAAACCACTTCAGGAAAACAAAGAATATCCAGCACGTGTGGCATTTCATGCAAAGTGTCCCTTAGGAATTATTTGCACTCAAAATCGGTCTCCTTCAAACTTCACATTTATACTCATGCTCCCAACACTTTGTCCTGTGGGGCAGTAATCCAGCAGTGTTTCTATGTAAAAAGATGATCCTTAGAAGTCCTGTGCTACAGTGCAGGACGGGAGGCAAAAACATGGTACCGGGCTGTTTTATGGCCCAATGCAATCCCAAATCGTAGCTTCTTTCTGGGGAAGAAACATTGTGGTGTCCCCCTGTCAGCTCTGAATGTATGTATTTGATGTAGCCTCACTGGTGCCTGCTGTTCCAAGCTGGGCTCTGACAAACTGCACTGAGAAACATGAGCCATGCCTGGCAAAGCACACACATATAACAAACCGGCTGTCCTGAGCATTAGGGTGGTGGGAGGCGGGGAAGTGCAACCATGTCGCATATCTTGGCGTAGTGCTTTGCAGGATATGAGCCCTCCTCTGTTCCTGCCTCCTCCTGCCGACTAAAGTTAGCCAGTGGGAAGTTACAACTCAAAGTGACTGTGATTGAAATAATTTTACTGCAGACAGGAAGCTTAAGTTGGTGCTTCAGGGTGAGTGGGTTGGACAAGCAAGCTGAAATATTTTCATAGCGGTAATTTGGGAGGCAGTGTTGAATCAGCGGGCGAGATACCTGTCGTTATATCTGTTGACAGAATTTCCACTGGGCTAGCTCAAAGACTCAAAGCAGCATTCCCTTTTGAACATAATGAAAATCCACAAGTGTCACCCTGCTTCAGAGCCAGTCGGTGTGTTTTTTTTTTTTAAATAAAAAGAGTTTATCATCATCATCATCAACTTTATTTATAAAGCACTTTAAAACAACCACAGCTGACACAAAGTGCTGTACATTGGAACTGTAAAATAAAATTACATGAGATATAAATAAAAACCAAATAAAAGAAGAGTGAAATCATTAATTAAATAACTACTTCAATTAAAAGAGAAACTAAGTCTCACTGAGGTTAAAAGCCAAGGAATAAAAGTGGGTTTTAAGACGTGATTTAAAAGTGGACAGTGAAGGGGCCTCTCTAACATGCATGGGCAAATTATTCCATAATTTTGGAGCCACAATAGAGAAGGCCCTGTCCCCTCTGAGCTTCCTCCTGGATCTCGGTACCTCCAGGAGCAGCTGGTCAGCTGACCTGAGAGACCGACAGGGTGTGTGGGGATGAAGAAGCTCAGAGAGGTAAGGCGGGGCAAGACTGTGAAGGCATTTAAAAACAAACATAAGAATTTAAAAATTAACTCTAAAAGACACAGGCAGCCAGTGCAGAGAGGCTAGCACGGGGGTTATATGCTCTCTTTTTCGAGTTCCTGTTAGGAGTCGTGCAGCCACATTTTGAACCAGCTGCAGACGTGAGAGCAATGACTGACTGACCCCCACATAAAGTGAGTTACAGTAGTCCAGGCGGGAAGAAATAAAAGCATGGATCACTGTTTCAAGGTGCTGCCTCGAAAGAAAAGATTTTACTCTTGCCAGTCGCCTTAAATGATAAAAACTGGACTTCACCACTGCTCTGATTTGGTTGTCCAATTTAAAAATCACTGTCCAACTTAAAACCAAGGTCAGTAACAACAGATTTAAAATAGAATTCCAGGGATCCTAAAACAACAGAGGAGGACTCAGAGGTACCACTGGGTCCAAACACCAACACTTCTGTTTACTTTTCATTAAAATTTAAAAAGTTTAGAGCCAACCAAGCTATAATGTCATCTAGACATGTCAAGAGAGGTTTTATGGAGATGCCATCCTTGTGTTTTAGTGGCAAATAAATTTGGCAGTCATCGGCATAACAATGAAATGAGATCCCATGCCTTCTAAGGATAGAACCCAGAGGCAATAGATACAGTGAAAAGAGCAGTGGCCCTAAAATTGAGCCCTGTGGGACGCCGCATGACAGAGGAGCAGGAGACGATTCGTAACCGAGAAGGCTGACAGAGAAAGTTCTATCTGACAAATAAGACCTAAACCAATTAAGTGCAGTGCCACAAATACCCACTACATCATGTAATCGAGAAATTAGAATATTGTGGTCTACAGTGTCAAAGGCAGCAGTTAGGTCAAGCAAGACAAGAACAACATGGTTACCAGAATCACATGCCAGAAGGATGTCATTAAAAACCCTTAATAATGCAGATTCTGTGCTGTGAAGGGTTTTAAAACCTGATTGAAAAACCTCAAAGATTCCATTTTCATCTAGAAAATCTTTCAGTTAACTAAAAACAATTTTCTCTAAAACCTTGGAGACTAAAGGCAGCTTGGAAATAGGCCTATAGTTCGCTAAAACTGTGATCAAGGCCAGGTTTCTTAAGCAGTGGCTGTACTACTGCATGTTTTAAATTTGCAGGAACCATACCAGAAGACAGACTGCTGTTAATAATGTCAAGGACATACTGTTGTATACTAGAAAAAATTTCTTTAAAGAATTGTGGAGGGACAGGATCCCATGGGGAACCTGTGGGCTTAATATGGTGAACCACATCCTCTAAAGTGGAGAGCGTCACAAGCTCAAACTGAGTGAAAACAGCAGCGCAAGGGACAGAGACAGAGGGGTCAGAGTCAGGAGCTGTGATAAGAGCCCTGGTGGTGACAACCTTTTCAATAAAAAAAGTTCAGAAAATCATTGCAAATCTCAGGAGAAACTTCCAAACAGGCATTCAAAAGAGTATTAAGAACAGTGTCAATGGTCCTAAATAACACACGTGGGTTATGACAGTTGGAAGAAATAATATTTGCAAAATATTCCCTTTTTGCCTCTTTAACAGTGTTCTGGTAGCGATGCCAGCAGTCTTTTAGAATTTGAAATGATACATGCAGTTTATCCTTTTTCCACCTCCGACATTCCCTCTTAACAGCACGACTGCTCTGAGTTTAAATCATTCATCCAGCCCTTTGTCAGTAAAACAAAATCACAAATCCAAAGCAACTACTGACAATCTTCCATAATACAAGGTGATGTGGTTATCCCGCTAAGTTTCTCAAACAAAATCATCAGCTTACTGTCACATGAAAGAAAGAACAAACAGCAGCTCCTCTTAAGAACTGAGAGGATGAAAAAGGAACCGTTCGGCATTTTTACTCGACTTACAGATTCTCAGAATAGATGAATTATTAATATTAAAAAAACAAAACAGTAAATCCTTACATTTGAGAAGTAGTAAAAACAAGGAACCAAGATTTCAGTTATCAAATTTTATTAAAGTAATCACCTCTGCATCTAGTCTTCTGCAATCAATAATGCAGAAGTAGCAGTTGAATTTTTGGAAGTAATAGATTTACTGCTGTCTGTTTCTATGCTCTTTAATGTATGGACACCAACGGTTAGTAGCAATATCCAAATGTGAAATATCAAACCACATTACTGCTCCTGAATGGCGATTGAATAGATACATGGACAGTACAGACAAATTTCCTCAGATGGTAATAGCTAATTAACAGTGAGAATAAATAGAGCATAAACTGTCAGCAGTGTGTCCTCGAATGCTCCCTGAAAGGCTGAGCTAAAACCCTTTCGATGCCAAGCAACACCAATCTGAAGCCGAACACAGAGGGGATCCCTCAGGATGTACAGGGTGACCCATTTTAAATCTGTCCAGCTCAAATACCTAGAAGTCTAGGACAGTACACAAGATATCTGCACATACTGTACTTGATGCATCATGACTGCCACTAACAACTTTATT
>NW_005187471.1:1474830-1494926 GCF_000239375.1 Pundamilia nyererei
TGCCTCTTTAACAGTGTTCTGGTAGCGATGCCAGCAGTCTTTTAGAATTTGAAATGATACATGCAGTTTATCCTTTTTCCACCTCCGACATTCCCTCTTAACAGCACGACTGCTCTGAGTTTAAATCATTCATCCAGCCCTTTGTCAGTAAAACAAAATCACAAATCCAAAGCAACTACTGACAATCTTCCATAATACAAGGTGATGTGGTTATCCCGCTAAGTTTCTCAAACAAAATCATCAGCTTACTGTCACATGAAAGAAAGAACAAACAGCAGCTCCTCTTAAGAACTGAGAGGATGAAAAAGGAACCGTTCGGCATTTTTACTCGACTTACAGATTCTCAGAATAGATGAATTATTAATATTAAAAAAACAAAACAGTAAATCCTTACATTTGAGAAGTAGTAAAAACAAGGAACCAAGATTTCAGTTATCAAATTTTATTAAAGTAATCACCTCTGCATCTAGTCTTCTGCAATCAATAATGCAGAAGTAGCAGTTGAATTTTTGGAAGTAATAGATTTACTGCTGTCTGTTTCTATGCTCTTTAATGTATGGACACCAACGGTTAGTAGCAATATCCAAATGTGAAATATCAAACCACATTACTGCTCCTGAATGGCGATTGAATAGATACATGGACAGTACAGACAAATTTCCTCGGATGGTAATAGCTAATTAACAGTGAGAATAAATAGAGCATAAACTGTCAGCAGTGTGTCCTCGAATGCTCCCTGAAAGGCTTCCCTTAAATTTACCAAGGCTGAGCTAAAACCCTTTCGATGCCAAGCAACACCAATCTGAAGCCGAACACAGAGGGGATCCCTCAGGATGTACAGGGTGACCCATTTTAAATCTGTCCAGCTCAAATACCTAGAAGTCTAGGACAGTACACAAGATATCTGCACATACTGTACTTGATGCATCATGACTGCCACTAACAACTTTATTTAATACACTGTGTTACTTTCATCTTGGTCAAATGGTTCATTTTATAGCTTGAACAATTTTTTCCCCGTTTTTCTACTATTGTATTTGTTCCATTTGTGACACTATTGTTTCTTCCAGTTTGAGCCATACTGCATACAGAAAGGTTCAGTGTGCATGCATGTGTGTGAGTAGCTTTCCAGAAAAATAAATGAGTCACCTTGTATTTTAGGGTAACTCCTCTCAGATCCCCGTGTGCCCTGCTGAATTCTTTGGAACAGCTGGGATCCATACTGAAGCCAGGGTTGCATACCGATCCCACACACAGATACAGATACTGTCACATGCACACATTGTCTAATGCTAGCTACCTATTACCTCCATGCTTCAGAGGGAAACATTATACAGCAAATATATTGTATCACTCAACAAATGTGCACTAGAGTCTCACCAGCCTATTATCTCATGTGAAATCCCACCCTGCTTTTTGACCCTTTCTTTTGCTTTTTTTTTTCTACTTTCTTTCATCCTGGTCAATGAAAGGGAGTTCATTCTCTCCACTTCCTCTGCACAACCTCTTCAGCTGTAGCAATGAGCTTGTGTTATCATAAATCTCTGTATAAAGAGTTACAGTACTTGTGTGAGAGTGTAATGGGAGCCAGAAAGGAATGCCACCAGGCAGCTGTGTGCTCTTTTCCTGTGACTGACAGTCAGTGTAACCCTGCCCTGTCAAAATTGCTCCGTTTGGTCCTAAAACCCTTGTTCTTAAATCTTCAATTTTCCTCCTGGAATCTTGAATGTTCTGTGATGATTAGCCTGCTATTAAAGATAAAAAAAAACCCCAGAAAAAATGAATAAAAACAACCAATTTACTAAGCTATACAAACTGTAAAACTCCAGTGACGGTCCATGGCAGTACGTATGAAGTTAGTGAGCTCAGGTGACATGAAAACACTCAATGGGACAAACTGTTCCTACAAGAAGGGACACATGAGGCCAACAGAAATGCAACGTCAAGGCAGAATTTTGACTAGTTAATTACTCAACTTAAATTAAATAATTAAATAGCGTAGAATTTCATATTCAAGCTGTACTTATAATCAGCTTGAATATGAAAATCTATATGAAATGGATCTGATAACTGAGCATAGACAAGACAATGTGCTTGTGTAGTTTCTCTTTCCAAGCATGTCAACATCTTTTAATTTAGTTGTTTTAATTAAAAAAGGAACAGCTAAATTGTATTCATTACACCACAATATTCTAAACAAATAGCTGGTGAACTTAATTGAGTATTAAGGAGCTAAACAAACAAATGTTTCCCTCATGTTGGACCAAAACATCTGATACCGACTCATTATCAGATGTATCCTTCTGACACTGACTCAATATCAGATGAATGCAATAATAGAGAATGTATCCACCTGGTTCTGAACTCAAACAGTGGGACCAGTTAGATCAGACAGACTGCTCTGACAACAGGATGATCCATTGGGAAAGACTATTTGGTCATCTTATCAAGTATGTTGCACATCAGCAATCTACTCATAGCCCCTTACATGTCACTTTGAATATGTTCTAAGTTGTAAAAAAAGGATTTGTTGTTGTTGAGCATCCTGCATCCTTCCTGAATATATTTGGTTCGAACCCACTTTTTCTTACACAGACAGGAGAAAAAGAAGCATAACAGTGAAGAGAAACTCTGGCGGCTGATGGAAGTTTAACAGGAACAAAAGGCAACGTAACAGGTGTGTGTGTGTGTGTGTGTGTGTGTGTGTGTGTGTGTGTGTGTGTGATGTCTGCAAGCTTTTCTCTGCCCACCCCTCAGATCTAATCCAGCCACACAGCCACAGAAACAGGTGAGTCAGCAGCCTTCACAACACTGATCAAATAAATGCACGATGGGAAGCACAGCAGGTCAGCTGTCGAACAACAACTGCCGCCTTCATCCGACTGTTGGCACTTGACACGCACACGTGTGCTCCTGCAGTCTTTACTAGTGCATTGATACATGTCTCTAATTTGTCAGGGCATATTGCACATGTGGTTGTGTGCGGGTGTGGACGTGCGCCTTGATGTGTTCACTTAACAGGAACCAAGTCTTTCAGAGCAGCTTAATAGTGTGAACATGACAACTTCCTAAACACACACACACCTGCTCTATGAAACTGCCTGTCCGCTGTGTAAAATTATCTGTGTAAATATAGCCACCGATTTCACGTTTATTTCTGCTTCAGGCACCAGGCAGACTTAACACACACACACACACACACACGACAACAAACATTGAGAAAGACATGTTTGTCAAGTCAAAATAAAATTTACTTGTAAAGCTATAGCCAACCATTTACTGTTTAACTGGACTGCTTAGATATTCTAATATGGAAATGTTCTGACACAATTTACTACTATCATAATAATAATGTGATAATGACCTTATAGTTCTTTATACAGCATTTTAAAAAAGGCTTAAATTACTGAAATATCCATGCACACTTTTAAGTACATAGGAGAATTAAAGCAATTATTTTATCATTGGCAAGTGTGCACAGTTATGCATACCAGTCTCATAATTTTATGTAATGTTATTTCTAATTCTTGCAATGAAACAAACTAGGACAAATAAAGTTTCAACTTGAACCCGATACACATGGAACAGGCTACTATCGCCTCTCCATCCATACACACACACACACTCACTTTAGACCAGGCCTGCCAAATGCCATCTCCATGGTGACAACCCTTTCCCTGGATCGAGTGTAGGGAGGAATGCTCCCAGGGTTCCCGTGCCAACAGTGGAAAGCAGAGTTCACATCGCTGCTCTATTCTTTACACCCATTCTCTCTTCCTCTCAAGAAGAACACACACGCATGCATACAAACACACTGATACATGCGCGCCCACACATACAGTTACCTTGGGAACCTCCTCTCTAAACTTGGAAGAATGAACCGAGTTAAACTCCCGCTTCTGTGATAGACAAAGTTAATCAGTGCTGGCTACGGTCTAACTCACATCCCAATCACAGGAAGGCAACATGGGAGCAGTTAAAAACACATCTGCTCTAATTGTCTGACTGGAATCAGACACTGACACTGATATTACACAGCTAAAAGTCCAGTTATTTTTTGTCAACAAAAAAAATAATAAATCCTAATACGTACATAACAGGGACTTGTATTTATAAGATTTGGATATGTCTGAGATTACCTATAAACTAAATAGAGCCCTATATTTTCTATTCTGAGTGTCTACAAATCTTCATAAACAGATATTAAAGAAGATACAAAGAGATAATTTTCCACGTGTTAGATCTGTGATGCTCATATGCACTTTCTCGCTAAATGGTTACATGGCATGGAAATGTAAAACATTAGCATGCAATTTTAACTCAATATAAACTGCCCGAGTGGTCACAGAAGGGGACTCCTAATGTTACGAAAATATTTATAGAGGTTTAGTGTCAATTTTTTACTTATTTCTGGGAAACTTGCCAGACAAGCTACATCTGAAAAATTACACAGTGAACCATTTCCCTTATCTGGGAAAACCGCCTGTCAACAACTAATGCTTAATAACAACAAACTCCAGTCCTTCACTGGCATTTATTTTTATACATATGGCTAACAGGGCAGGTTTTGCATTACATTTCCCATGGCTATCTTAGGATTTAGAGCAAGTGAGCTAATCCTACATCAGCAATAGTTTTGGTCCTCAGCATGGAGCTACAGTGAGGGAGCTGTCACTAGAGTGCAGCAAGAGACCTCAAACCACCAATACCAGAGAAGATCAGTCCTGCTTCCTCTATAATTATTTAAATATATAATATTTTGGAATATTAAAAACAAAACTCTGTACATGACACTCAGATAGCACTATAGCATGCACACAACGGATATAATCCTAAATTGCAGCTCATTTAAAAACCAACAAAGAAACATTAGCGAAAAGGAAACTGCTTTCTTCTAACATGCAACATAAGAAAATATATATCAGTCTGTGTCGACATAATATCAGACAAAAGGTAACATTTCTCTCATACCAAGTATATTGCACCACTGTCCTTCCAACTGTATAACTGTGAAAATGTCGCAATCAGTGGAGATTATGTTTAAACACGGAGCAGTTTTCTCTAAAAAAGAAGCAATATTGCAACAAAAATAGTTAAGTATAGCAGTTTCATTGGTAAATTAATTTTCTAGTTGTATATATCAATTAGTTCACAGATCCTCCTGTAGATGATGCTATAGGCCTTATTAATTTCAACAAACCAGGGTGAAATCAGACTGCAAGCTTACAAAGTACTTTATGGTATGGTTGGGCCTTACAGTCACTAGGGGGTAGCAGCTGTCTAACGGTTATCACTTGTGAGCAGTTTGTCACTTAAATTAGACTGTGACCATGCACCTGACAGAAGATGCTTGTTTCTGCTGCCATTGACCTTTTTGGCTCTGCTTCAAAATGTGTGAAATGACCCGATGGAGTTAGAGGTCAGGATGAAGAAAAAGGAGTCCAATAACTCAGTTATACTACACATCTCTGGGTTGCATTCCACTCTTTTTGAATTCCTTCTCTGCCTCCTGACTTAACAAGCACACATACATTTTCAGTAAAGACATCCAAACATGTTTGTTTTGGCCAAGCGGTGAGAGTATTTTAGCGCTGAGGGAGTTTTCTGGAGAAATCCCACAGGACATTCTGGGTGGAATTGGGTGAAGGGTGAGTTCAAAGGAAAATGAGGGAGGGGAAGAGTGGGGGCTAAATAGGTAGACTGGAAGTAGATGGGTGGGGGTAGGTGACACCCAAGCTCCCACCGAGTCATGGTGTTCTGGAACATTGGCAAACTCTTTCAAGAGGAAAGAAACACACACTCACACACACACACACGGTCACACCCACATCAACACAGTCACATAAACCTAAATCTCCCCCTGGTGCCATGATTCTAAGAGGGAGTCCCCATTAGCCAATCGCACTGCAGAACTGATATTCTGGGGTAGGGGAATCCCACCGCCTACCTAATGCTAATAAACATGTTGTGCTGGTTTTCATGGTGACCCGGCAGGAGGCCCAAAAACTTGCACACTGGTGACTCTTGCTGAGATTAAAACCTTTCAGATGAATAAGTACAGTTCCTTAAAAAAGTCAGGCGTGTGGATTGGTGCGTATGTGTGCAAATGAACACGCACACTGCAGCTGAGGACATCACACTGACAAAAGCACTTGGATCACAGCCAACCTTGCACTAGGGAGTGGTGAATTATGATGTCAGATGCTTAAAAGTGCTCTCTGTGCAAGTGTGTGTATGCCTGTGCATATGTGCGCACTTAAAAAAAGGATCATCCAGCCAAATGAGCTCCACCAAGTTGATAGTATGAACATGATCTGATTCCATTGTCTATACCTTGGTGGTATGAACTGTATTGGGAAAACTCTTCCTACACATAGCAACCTATTATACTGTCTTTCAAGAGCACTGTATGCGTGCTTAAATGAAAGCATTCAACTGTGTGCTTGTGCACCTTGGCCAAGGTCCCCGCTGTGACCTTATTTCCTGTGGAAGGAGCTGAGGAATGATGTCACTCTCTGCTGACCCAGAGTCAACAACTGGGAGCTGCAGATCCCCCCCCTCCCCCCCACTTTAGATGCACTTTGCATTTCTCCTTCCCAAAGCCAACTGCTCAGGAAACCAAAAAATAATTTACTTTATATCTCCATGCTTCTCCTTATCGTTCCTTCCATACTCTTTCAAAACTGTCTGAACCAAAAGAAGTTGCCGATTTCTGTTTTAAAAGGTCAACAGTGCACTTTCCTCTTCTGGCTAAAAAGTCAGATAGGAACACTCAGCCATCTCTTTATAATAAGCTGATATATGGTGAATCACCATTGAGCGGTACTCTGATGAATACTTTCACAAAGGCTCTGAATAGCAGGCAATATTGCATTTTTACTTCCCATCTGCATACACTGAGCTGAGTACTCATAACACCAGTCTAATCACAAGCCTATTTTAAGTATGTTAACTGTGCTGTCAGCGAATGAGTTTATATACAACCCCCAATTCCAAAAACACATTTTACATTCCTCTCAGTGAATCGCTGCCTTATTGTAGTGGAGGGGTTTGTGTGTCCCAGGGATCCCAGGGGCTATGTTGTCTGGGGGCTTTTGCCCCCCTGGTAGGGTCTCCCATGGCAAATTGGTCCTGGGTGAGGGACCAGACAAAGAGCGATTCAGAAGACCCTTATGAAGAAAACATCGAGGGAACAGTTTACCCTGCCCAGGATAGGGTTACTGGGGCCCCACCCTGGAGCCAGGCCCGGGGAGGGTGCCCGAGGGCGAGCGTCTGGCACAGTCCGAAAAGGGGACATGGGCCCATTCTCCCGCAGGCCCACCACCCGCAGGAGGTGCCATAGGGGTTGGATGCATTGTGTGCCGGGCGGCGGCCAGGAGCGGAGGCCCTGGCGGACTGATCCCCGGCTGCCAAGACTGGCAATTGGGACATGGAATGTCACCTCTCTGGTGGGGAAGGAGCCTGAGTTAGTGTGTGAGGTTGAGAGGTACCGGCTAGATATAGTCGGGCTCACCTCTACGCATGGCTTGGGCAATGAAACGAGTCTCCTGGAGAGGGGCTGGACTCTGTCTTAGTCTGTAGTTGCCCCTGGTGAGAGGCGGCGGGCTGGGGTGGGTATTCTAATATCCCCTCGGCTTGCTGCCGGTACGTTGGGGTTTTTCCCGGTGGATGAGAGGGTTTGTTCCCTGCGCCTTAGGGTCGGGGAACGGGTCTTGACTGTCATCTGCGCTTATGCGCCGAGTGGCAGTTCAGAGTACCCAGCCTTCTTAGAGTCCCTGGGTGGGGTGCTGGAAGGTGCTCCACCTTGAGACTCTGTTGTCCTGCTGGGTGACTTCAATGCTCACGTGGGTAATGACAGCGAGACCTGGAGGGGCGGGATTGGGAAGAACGGCCTCCCTGATCTGAACCCGAGTGGTGTTTTGTTATTGGACTTCTGTGCAAATCACAGTTTGGCCATAACAAACACCTTGTTTGAACATAAGAGTGTCCAGAACTGCACGTGGCACCAGGACGCTCTAGGCCGCAAGTCGATGTTCGATTTTGTAATCGTATCACCAGACATGCGACCATATGTTCTGGACATTCGGGTAAAGAGAGGGGCTGAGCTGTCAACTGATCACCACCTGGTGGTGAGTTGGATCAGGTGGCAGGGGAGGTCGCTGGACAGACCTGGTACACCTAAACACGTAGTGAGGGTGTGCTGAGAATGTCTAGCAGAGGCCCCAGTCCGCGAGATCTTCAACGCACACCTCCGGCAGAGCTTCAACAGCATTCCGAGGGAGACTGGGGACATTGAGTCCGAGTGGACCATGTTCAGCATCTCCATTGCCGAAGCTGCTGCATTGAGCTGCGGCCGCAAGGTGGTTGGTGCCTGCCATGGTGGTAATCCCCGAACCAAATGGTGGACACCAGAGGTGAAGGGAGCCACCAGGCTGAAGAAGGAGTCCTATCGGGCTTGGTTAGCCTGTGGGACTCCGGAGGCAGCCTACAGGTATCGACAGGCCAAGCGGAATGCGGCCCGGGCAGTGGCTGAAGCAAAAACTCAGGTGTGGGAGGAGTTCAGAGAGGCCATGGAAAAAGACTTTCGGACTGCCTCGAAGAGATTCTGGCAAACCGTCAGGCGTCTCAGGCGGGGAAAGCGGTGCGCTACCTGCACTGTGTATAGTGCTGGCAGAGCGCTGCTGACTTCGACTGAGAAAATTGTCAAGCGGTGGAAGGAATACTTCGAGGCCTTCCTTAATCCCACTGACAGGTCTTCCGAGGAGGAAGCAGAGTCTGGGGATGAGGGGAATGACCCGCCAATTTCCAGAGGCGAGGTCACTGAGGCAGTTAAACAACTCCTTGGTGGCAGAGCCCCTGGTGTTGATGAGGTCCGCCCCGAGTTCCTGAAGGCTCTGGACGTTGTAGGGCTGTCCTGGTTGACACGCCTCTACAATGTTGCGTGGCAGTACCCCTGGACTGGCAGACCGGGGTGGTGGTCCCCATCTTTAAGAAGGGGGACCGGAGGGTGTGTTCCAACTACAGGGGGATCACACTCCTCAGCCTCCCTGGGAAAGTCTATGCCAGGGTGCTGGAAAGGAGAGTTGGGAGTTTGCCCAACCAGTCTACATGTGTTTTGTGGACTTGGAAAAGGCATTCGACCGTGTCCCTTGGGGTGACCTGTGGGAGGTGCTGCGGGAGTATGGGGTGTCTGGCCCATTGCTACGGGCCATTCGATCCCTATACAACCGTTGCAAGAGCTTGGTTCGCATTGCCGGCAATAAGTCGGACTCGTTCCCGGTGGGTGATGGGCTCCACCAGGGCTGCCCTTTGTCACCGATTCTTTTCATAATTTTTATGGACAGGATTTCTAGGCACAGCCAAGTGGCGGAGGGCTTTCACTTCAGTGGTCTCAGAATCTCATCTCTGCTTTTCGCGGATGATGTGGTTCTGTTGGCTTCATTGGGTGAGGGCCTCCAGCTCGCACTGGAATGGTTCGCAGCCGAGTGTGAAGCAGCGGGAATGAGGATCAGCACCTTCAAATCTGAGGCCATGGTTCTCAGCCGGAAAAGGGTGGAGTGCCCACTCCGGGTCGGGGATGAGTTCCTGCCCCAAGTGGAGGAGTTCAAGTACCTCGGGGTCTTGTTCGCGAGTGATGGGAGAAGGGAGCCGGAGATCGACAGACAGATTGGGGCTGCAGCTGCAGTAATGCAGACGCTGCACCGGTCCGTCGTGGTGAAGAGGGAGCTGAGTGTAAAAGCGAAGCTCTCAATTTACCGGTCGATCTACGTCCCTACCCTCACCTATGGCCACGAGCTGTGGGTAGTGACCAAAAGAACGAGATCGCGGATACAAGCGGCGGAAATGAGCTTCCTCCGAATGGTGGCTGGCCTCTCCCTTAGATATAGGGTGAGAAGTCTGGCCATCCGGGAGGGGCTCAGAGTAGAGCTGCTGCTCCTCCACATCGAAAGGAGCCAGCTGAGGTGATTCGGGCATCTGACAAGGATGCCTCCTGGGTGCCTCCTGGGGTTGGTGTTCCGGGCATGTTCCGCCGGGAGGAGGCCCCCCGGGGCAGACCCAGGACACGCTGGAGAGATTATCTCTCTCAGCTGGCCTGGGAACACTTTGGTGTTCCCACGGATAAGCTGGAGGAGGTGGCTGGGGAGAGGGAGGTCTGGGCTTCTCTGCTTAGGCTGCTGCCCCCGCGACCCGGCCCCGGATAAAGCGGATGAAGATGGATGGATGGACATTTTACATTTTATGTATAATGTAAATTAAAACAGAATGCAAGGATTCACAAGTGTCATAAAGCCATATTTTATCCACAATACTCTTCCATTAAAAATGTTAGCTCATTTTGACAGGAGTGAGACAACTCAAAAAGTGGTGATGGAGGCAACTATTGTCTGGAAATTTAAGTGATACTAAAAAGAAACAGCTGGAGGAACATTGTGCGACTATTAGCTTAATTGGCAACAGATTAGTAACATGACTGGGTATGAAACGAGCATCTTAGAGAGTTAAGCACAAGTTCACAAATCTGCAAAATCTGCATTTATAAATTGTGAAATGGATTCATTCAGATAAGACGTTTTACAATTCAAGTCATAAAGAAAGTCAGTAAATGGTCAGTAAAAATCACAAAGAATATAGATTATAAATGAAACCATGCAAAACATGGCAAATATTAAGGGAAAATGACTAAATTCTACAAAGTATGGGAAGAGGTGTGTACAATCTGGCATAGAGAAAGTAATAGTCTACTATGGAAAGAATTTGACTTTAAACTAAAAATGTGGTATTTAAATACACCTCTCATAATCTCATCATATGTGAAAGAAATTAAAGTGGAACTGTGTTGGAGGAAATGTGGGAAAACCAGACCACTCACATATTTTTTGAGACTGTCCAGTAATCAAAGGACTCTCGAAAAGGGTCAAGAAGAAACCGATCAAATCTTACCCCATTAGACCCACTGATTTTTCTTTTGGGAACTACTGTATACATAGGGAGACATATAGCTCAGACCAAAGGTGCATTAAAAAAATTAAAAACCTGTGAAGACTTTGAATATTTCTACCGTATGTAATATTTTCAAAAGATACCAAGTATTGAAAGAAAACTCTGTGCACAAGCGATGAGGGCAAAAATCAGTCTTGGATGCCTGGGATGTTCAGGCCCTCACACAATACTGCACGGAAAAACAAGAATGGTTCTGTCATGGAAATTACGGCATGGGCTCAGGAGCACTTCCAGAATTCACTGTCTGTGAACACAGTTCACTGTGCCATAAGGAAATCCAGGTTAAAGCTCCATTAGCAAAGAAATGTCCAGTCTTTTCCTGCAAACTATATTTAAAATGAACTGAGGAAAAGTGGAAAACTGTTCTGTGGTCAGACTAATCGAAATTTAATATTCCTTTTGGATCGAGCATCCTCCATACTCAGGAAAGGGACCACCCAGCTTGTTATCAGTGCCTAGTTCAAAAGCCTGGATCTGTGATGATATGAGGATGTATTAATGGCTATGGAATTGGCAGCATGCCAATCCTGAAATACTGGAATTCCATCCAGATGATGCCTTTCTCGGGGAAGGCCTTGCAAATTTCAGCAAGACAATACTAAACCACATAATGCACTATTACAACAATAAGGCTTCATGGTAGAAGAGTCCAGGTGCTGTCCAGACCATGTTGAAAAATTCTGCACATCATGAAACAAAAAATAGGACAAAGAAGATCTAGGACTGTTGAGGAGCCAAAATCCTATAGCAGAGTGGGACAATGGGACAATATTCCTATTTAAAAAGTCTAGCAGCTGATCTCAGTTCCCAGAAGTCTGAACTGAATGGGGAAGCTACACAGTGGTAAATTGCTCTGTCCCAACTCTTTTGAGACATACTGTTGCCATCAAATTTAAAATGAGCTAAAGACCAATGTTAATCTTGTTAATCTGTGACACATCTGCAGAAGTTGATAAAACTACTTAAACCAGCAGTGTGTTAATTAAACTATCAGAGTGGCAGCTATAGATCCAGTCAGTGTCTGCAAGCAATTCCACCATTAACTGTACTGAAGCAATGCCACTAGAACAAAAATTAGGTTACATTTACCCACCAGTGAATGTTGTCTCATTTTAAAATACATCTTACCATGTTACCTAAAATTTGGCTCCATACTGTAGTGGTTTACTTATATGCCTAACAAGCGAAAGACCTCTGGTTTAAATATGGGAGGAGAAACAAAGGGCTTCCAGTGTAAAAATCTGCCAAATCAAACGTTCACTGTGGCCAACCCATTGTGAACAAGGGAGGAGCCGAAAGCAGCTTTTATTATATTACCTAAAAACAGAGACAGGAATAGAAAGAAAGCCCATTCAAAGCCCATTGCCCTTAAAGTTAATTGACTCTCACCATCACATCTCCCCACTATGAGTGTTACGGCTTTGCCTCTGATTTATATCAGTCAGCTTTCCTGTCATGATGGAGATTAATGGGTGTGTTCTGACAGGTGCAGAAAGCCCTGTATTAGTCTGTCAGCAGCAGAATCAACAATAAACATGCGTAAAGCAGAGATGAAGATACTACTGCCTAGGGCCTGCGTCACCATAGAGGGCTTAGCAGAACTTCCCAGTGAAGCTATGGCAGTGCCAAGCGAAACAAAGCTACAAATGTTCAACGTGGAGTGTGTGGTTCATTGCAGTTGTGTGAGGGCATTTTCACACTTGTGCATGAGGGGGCTTGTCTTGTTTACAGTTTGATTGGCAGTTTAATGCATTGCAGGGCGGGGTTGGCGCTGAGGAATATTAACATAATTCCCAGAGTGCCAGAATCGGTATTGGGTGTCGAAGAGC
Source organism: Pundamilia nyererei (assembly GCF_000239375.1). NCBI lineage: Eukaryota > Metazoa > Chordata > Actinopteri > Cichliformes > Cichlidae > Pundamilia > Pundamilia nyererei. Next base: position 1,487,661 of record NW_005187471.1, read on the forward strand.
TATTCCAAACTCAGCTGTGACCCACAGTAGCACCGGGTCATCTTACCCATGGGCCAACAAACAGACAGCCAGACAGATGCACACACGCACAGTTGATCAGACTCCGATATTCATCACGTTTAACTCAAACAAATTTAATGCATGCATGAACACACATGTAAATGCACACATGTATGAACATCTGGACATGTAATAAAGCCTAGGTGTGCATAACACATGCTCACATGCTTACACGCACACAAACATGCACACACATGCACGTATGCCGGTCCATTTACACTGTGGCGACAGTGAGTCTGTTAACGGGATGCCATAGTACAGAGGGGTGGACAGATTTAGGTCTCCCTCACACCTAGCTGTGCCAGGGGTGGAGGGGGTTGTAGGGTAATGATACCATTAACACTTGCTGTGCCAACAACCCAACCCTCCCCCCACTTCCTCCAGTGCTCCAATGAGCACCTCCCATTGGGTTTCTCTGCTCTCCACGCAGCAACAACAGTTATTCACCTCTCCCAAAATAAAACAACAGCCAATCACAGGGTTGGAAGACAAGAAGTGATCACTACGGACATAATCCTTGACCGCAGGTGAAAGAAGGACACTGAGAAGAGAAACAAAAGTAGACCTATAAGCCAGAAAAATGAAAAACGGAGAGAGTTTAACTGCAAGAAATGTGGGAGCAGATAAGCAGAAAAAACAAAAACAAAAAAGGGATGGATAGGGACACAGAAGATGGAGGAGGAAGGAGATTGTGTAATGATGTGTTCGGGTGCTGGCTGTTCCGTTCTTACTGTGGCAGCTACCATGGTAACCTCATAAATAGGTGCCCTACATATCAGCAGGGCATAAGGTTACACAGCTCAGTAAATAAACACACATAAACAGCAGAGGAAGCGTGATGAGGAGAAGGATGGTTGGAGCGAGAGAGGAAAAATAAATTAGTAAGAGAAAAATGTCAAATATAGAGGGGAATAAATGACAACAATAATGATTTGATTCCTCTGTGTTGATGATAATGTGCGTTTGTCTGGCATGCATAATTACCTAAATCTACAATTTGCAGTAGAACATCCACATTAGGGACTGGCTGAGGTAACACTGCCTTTTTATCATCATTAACTCCAGCTTACGCGCAGACACAGACAAAAAAATTATCAAGTTCTAGTTCCCTTCTCTTTTCCTCTGTAGCACAACTGCAATTTACCGTTACATTTTCCACAGTAAGAAAAACAAAGTCTACACACATGCATACGCCTGCACACACATACAATTACAGAACAAAACAAGTTCAAAACCAGGAAAAGCCAACAAAGAGCCACTCCACAACAAGGAGCTATTCTGTTCTGTGATCCAAAGCCTCAACTTTTTTGATTCAAGCCAAGATAGAGTAACTGTAACAGCATGTTAATTAGAGCTAATTAATACCACCAATTACAGCAGCATCAGTCCGGTTGTGCCACAGCAATGAAATCCTCAGTTTATTTTCAGTCTATGTCTATGTCAGTCTATGTCTATCCCTCAGTCAGGCGCCCTCATACTGCACCTAAATGGATCAACAGTAACATTTAAAAGCACAGATGGCACATTTTTATATACATCAATGAACATAAATTAACCCAGAGTTGCACTGCATGTAGCAATCTTTCCAACATGACAAATTCCCAATCAGTGGACTGCACCTGTAATGGCACCGTCTTGGAATAAGTACTTCATATTACTCAAGCCCTTGAAACACCCATTTCTTTATTTCCTAGCAGCAGCTTGAAATGCAATAATAATAAAAAAAATCTCACAGCACCAATAAACTATTTTCTGAAATGTTCATGTCTTTGATTGTCTGTTAGATTATGCATTTGTTAGTGTGACTTTGGAACACTTACTTTAATGACCTCTGGAGTCTGCTGGATAAGAAGGGTTGAGCCAGCATCTCTCAAAGCAGTATGTTCACCAACAGCAACGGTAGCACTTGCTGTGGTTGGCGTAGCAACAGGAGCTGGAGCTTCAGGTGCGGCCACAGGTATGGTTTCATCGGAAAGCGTAGAGGAATGCAAGTTTGCAGGTGCAGAGGATATCGGGGCAGAGACTGGTTTTGAGTCATCCTCATCTGTAGACGCTTCTGGAATTTTATCCACAGACTCGACTGGAGGGTCAGGTGTAGGTGTAGGCAAAGGTTGGGGAGCACTTTCAGGTGTAGATTTAGGTGCTTGTTCAGCTGAAGCACTGCTTTCAGAATCAGATACTGCAGGTGTTGGGGCAGGTGAAACTTCAGGTGTATTTGCCAAGGTGTGTTTTATCAGTGTATCTGAGATTGCATCTGTATGTACAGTTGAAGCGGTGGGAGCAGCTGGTGGGTTTGTGCTCTCCAGAGGTGTATCAGCCCTGCCAGTGGTGGCCAGTGTATCCTGCAGGAGCCTCATCACCTCCCGCTCCTTTCCACTGTTCCTCTCAGCACTCCCTGTGCTCCCTGCTCCGGAATCCACCAGTTCTTGGGCAAAACTCTCAATGCTCTCAAGGATTCTCAGCAACAATGCCCCATCCTCCTCCTCTCCTGCCACATTTTCACTCCTCTCTTCTTTAGGAGGAGTGAAACTCTGGGGAGTTCTGGAGCTAATGCCGTTCATGGTTAAGTGGCTGTCTGGCTTTGAGACTTGGAACAGAGCCATTTTGGGTTGAGTGAAGGACTCACTGGAGGTGATCCCCTGGATCCCATCTCTCTTCCTGGTTTTGGCAGGAAGTGGAGGCTCTGTCTTTCTGGGATGAGTCATACTTTGAGAGAGATTCTCCAAGTCCATGAGCAGCTTGTCAATGTCATCATTCCTGTGTGCAGCAGCTTTGGGTGCAGAGACTGTTAGTGACGCAGAGGAAGGCCAATTTGAGCCATAGCCAGAGCTGACTGGCAAATTATTTGAAGAGTTATAGAGCGTGTGTGTTTGGGACAGGTGCATGTTTTGCCCCATCATAGTCCCACTTTTGCTCTGGCTGCTGTTCATCCCTCTAGATGGAGTGTGTGTCTGCTGTGAGATTTGTTCTGGTGTCTTTCCCATATCTGCTTCCTCCTCCTCAATATAAAGAGCCTCCATGGGAGATGCTGGGGGAGTGTGTGTATAAGCTGGGGTCGGGGAGTTATGAAGAGGGGAGGAGGAGTGTGTTGGAGAGGAGCTGGATGAAGAGGATATAATGGTTGGAGGAGAGAGAGTATGTTGTGTATAAGACGAAGTATGTGGATGTTGGATAACTCCATTAGTAAGTGGGGTAGCTCTAAGCTGGGCTGAGCTCTGAACTGGTTTGGTATGGATGGAATCTGATTTTAGAGATAAAGAAGTAGATGAGACAGAGGATGGAGAAGAAACAGAATGTGGAACAGTCTTTGGGATTGGAGGAGAGAGCACCACATCTTCATAGCGAGGAGGTTGTTCATTGCCAAATATCGGCGAATAAGGTCCCTGCTGGATGGAGTGAAGAGTGTTAACCAGTTCAGCCAAATCACTGTGCCCGCTTCCAGGTGCACCCTGTCCACAGCCTCCAAAACCTCCAATTCCTTCCAGCTCCAGAGGCAATCTCTTAAGATAGGAACTGAGACGAGTCATCACAGCCCGATACACACTGTCAGGGCTTGCTTCCCCATCCTCTGGGCCTCCACCAGCTTTGTGTTTGATGCACTGTTTGATTATGTCAGTGCATTTCTTAAGGTCTTCAGAACATTTAAGCAGAATATCAAGGCAGGCACGTATGTCTTCGCCACCTGCTCCGCCAGTAGCTGCCTCCGCTCGCGTCTTCTCCAGCAGACGGGCAATTAAGTTCTCTTCTCCTAGGGTGTTGCGGTACAGGGAGGCCACTGTGTTCAGACTTTGGTCTAATGACCCAATACTCGTGAGGCTGTTTGTTGAGCCACCAGCAACTTTGGTGATGGACGACATGGTGCCTGGGTTGCCCTTAATCTTTGTTTCCTCTAGCACCGTTCCTTTCCCTTGCACAAATGGTGGCAGGTTCTCATCATTGGAAGAAGCCGTGCCATTTGTCATAGTAGTTGCATTTGTGGTAAGGTTGGAGCTGAAGTGGCCATAAATAATCTCCAGGTCGGTGGAGCGACGGCTAAAAGAGTCAGGACGGACTTTCCGGCCTTTCCGGAAGGTGATGTGGCTGGAGGATGAGAGGCGGAGCTTATCAAATGAAAACTCCTTGAGTTTACCACTGGCCAGGTTGATGGCTTCTTCGGTAATATCCTTCAGACTGCCAGAGGAGGTCATACTCCCAGTCGATGCTCCACCACCAGAGGTCTTCTTACCACGCCATGTTGGGCTCTCTTCTCCTAAAGATAAATTGCCACTGCTGCCTGCCCTCTCTAGGCTCCCATTATGAGTACTATCCATGGCAAGACAAACTTTAGCATGGTTAGGAAGCTGCTGAGCAATAATGTTGCGGGAGTGTATGGGCGAGCTGTTAAGGTCATTGTATTGAGGGTCAGGTGCAACAAGGAGCTCAGAACAGGTGCCACGGTGTGCAACAGTGCAGTCCAAGCCCTGGGACAGTGCTCCACATGGCCCTGAGCAGTAGTGTACTGCATGGGAGTGAGTGCGTCGGTCTACTACCACACTGTTGTAACAGCTCACGCTGCTCACAACAACACGATAGGCTGCTGCCATGGTGACCAATGATCTTCAGGGAATAGGAAGGTCAAAATTATCGGGAAGAGTAAAACAAAAACAATCTACCAAACTTCCTCCTGAATAAAAATATATTTTTGAAACTGCTTCATGAGAAAAATAATTTATGTCCAAACACTGAATCATCTTCCTGGAAAAAAAAAAAAGTCTTTCAACTTCTAGGTGCCATTTTTATGCTGTAACAAAAAAGGCTATCAAAATATATAAAGAAATGCCTACAATAATAAATGGCAAAGTCATGCTAGTCAAAGCTTTAAATAGGCAAAGAATTCTCTGTGGGCCTCTTAATAAGAGCTGTAATGTTTCACCTCTCTCCGCAGGCACCTTCCCAGTTTCCTCTCTAGCAGCAGCTCATTAGCCACTAATGATAGCTGTGGAGAATAGTGACAGCAGAGGATCCAGCTGGGGTATCACCCATCCCTACACGAAATAGCCCAAGGGGCTTAATCCAAGGCCAGCGAGGCTTTAACATTGCCCTAGCCTGGGCTCATCCCCTGGGCAACGTTGGAGAAAAAAAAACTCTTTTTCCTATCAGAGCTCAGGACCATTCGCTGACTCCAACGCAGCTGCAAAATAGCAGGGGACTGACCACAGATGGCCAATGGCCCCTTTCTCTTTATGAGTGTGCGTCTGGGAGATCTCTCTTTCCCGTACTCCCTTACCCCGTCCGTCTTGTTCTGTCAGCAATTTGTTAGGATGAGCATGTGTTTTGGATAGGAGGACACCACCTGTGAGTAAACAAAGAGAAGAGGGGAAAGAGGGAGGAGAAAGGAGTCAGGGTGAGAAAGGGAAAACATGAGAAAAAGTAAATTATTACGACAATAATCAAGAAGTAGACAACTGTGTATTTGAGTGTTTCCATACATGTGCACATATTAGGTGTTTTGTGTGTGCAAGATGCTACAATTTCCAGTTAGTATCCAGCTGTAGCATCTTTGCTTTAAAATAAGGTAATATAATCATTCTTGTCGTGAATTGGCTATATCAGTAAAATCTGAACTGAAGCGCCATTCTAAAATAACGGTGCAGAAAGGTACCAGACATACCCAAGTTAAAAGTAGGGCAGAATGTTAAAGCAGACAGTCGTGACTCCCTGTTTCGTCAGAGAAGATCAACAAAGACTTTACTATGACCCTGCTGAGAAATCACAACTCAGCTAAAGAGAAGCAGGTGTTGTACGGGGGAGAAAACACCTGGCGCTTTCATGTTTCCATTGCTGTTTTTCTCCATTCTTGGGCACAAATTGCATGTTTGTCAAGGAAATAAAGACGCACCACTGCATTTCCAGAGGATATTTACAATTAATAAGGAGTTTAAAATGAAAAAAATAAAACAGGACAGACTGATTTATTTTAGTGAATATAACTGTTTATTTAAACCTTACAGTGAAATATTAAATATGAAATAATAATAAAGGTTGAACTCTTTAAACTAAGATATACATCTTGGTAATCTTAATTATGCATGTATATATATCCACACATATATCTGTATGCACCATTTCTCCTCCTTAAATAATGAGCAAAAGTTTGCATGGTCACACATACAGAAACTACTAACACTTATATGTTTTTAAAAACATTTATTTTATAGACAGATATCTCTACAGATAGCTAGATATAGATAGATATAGATATATATATACACCATTTTTTTTAATTTTCACATATATTTTATGTGATATGTTCATTTCATCATCTTCCTGAAAATGGGATGTTATGTTCTCCGTTTCCCTGCTTCATATTCAACATATTTGCTTGGGAACATTTCTTTAAAAAAAAAACAAAAAAAAAAACAACTCAGCTCATCTCTGCATTTGAGAGCTACTGGAGACATTGATCTGTACAGTAAAGGAAGTCAAGCAATAAATACCAGTCTCAGAAAGCAAACATACTGTGTAGTAGGATGGCAAACAAGGCTGATTGTTAAAATCATTTGAAGACTATGCACAAGAGTGAAAATAACTTGGCATGTGAAGACCCAGCTCAGTATTATTTCTGTCTCTCCACTCCATTTTCTACATTCCGCTTTTCTAGTTTTAGATGTCTTAGTTTCTGTATTTAATGCACAAATTTCTATTTCTCCATTTTCTTTCCCGTGCTAGAAGAACATCGCTTAGAGGCATTACATCTTACACATATGTACTCATACATATTGTATGGTCCGGACATAAAATTTAATAGTAGTATAGTGCTACTGCAGTCACACAACCACAAGCATTCGTAGCATACATGAAAACAGTGTCTCAAAACCCCACGTTTGTGAATTCAGGACTGCATACTTGTGGGATTCAAGATTTTCAGAATGACCACAGGAGGGGAAAAGCACAGAAAGGTTAGAATAACTTAGACTGAGTGTGCAGACACATGATATTTAATGGGTTCTTAAGGAGATGGAGTTTCCTACTTAAATCTGTCAAAGACAAAAAACAAAAACAACAACAACAACAACAACAACAACTGAAAGAGAAGGAGGTGGGCTTCTGCGTAGGGGAGAGTGGGGTAGGGGGTGTTCGGTGTCTGGGTAAACAACAATTAAGAAACTATATGGGAAAAACAAAAACAGGCAATCCCCTTCCACCCCTTTCCACACACACACACAC
>NW_005187471.1:1494964-1513186 GCF_000239375.1 Pundamilia nyererei
ACCTCTGTCTTACTTTTTCCTCTCCTGTGTTTCTAACCAAACACATGCAACAGCTGGATGCTGCTGAATCAGTCTCTTGGGCAGGAAGTTACATTTCCTGGCAAGCTGCTCTTGAAATGTGGACAGTCAGTTAGAAAAACATGATTACAGGATGACAATCACACACACACACACACACACATCCACACAAACATGTCCACTCACACTCCTTACTGTGCACACTGTGTTAAATATCTGTGTGTATAGCTTGGTAAATGACAGCTTCCCAAACTGATACTGAGCATGTAAACAAACTCCGCTGGTGTTTATAACACTGACCAGCCTACGCGCACACTTACATGGATGTGAATACACCCACCCACAAGTGTCCTCACATGCCTCACTGACACATATTTCAGAAAAAGAGGATTCTCACACACACACACACACACACAGTTAGTTTTTTCGAGGCCTGCTCTGATTTATCACTAGCTAAATATTTTTTTTCTGTTGCACATATTTTAGAGGCAAGGTAGCAGAGGATGCACAGAGGTACACTGCCAGCTTCCAGCTCAAAATCAACAAGCCAAAGCTCCGAGTCAAAATCTGTACAGGAAAAGTGTGGGTTTGTTTTTAAAGTGTCTTGAACATCTTGAGGGGAAAAAAACAAGATTACAAAATATTAACCAAATGCAAGTAGGTGCTTTATTTTTCCATGCTAAATCTATAAATAGAGAAATATCTTAGTCCGGATGATGTTTTCAGTTGAGGGTAAGAACAACCCTCAAGTTTAAGTTTTCTGAGATTAGATTGTTGTGTTTGTTTGGCCTATGCATTAAAAAGCACAAGTAGAAAGTAATGAACTTGAGTCCTTATGTTTGTGGCAACCTGTTGCCTTTTTCCACTTTTCTCTCTCCCATCCTCTCTGACTTTCTTTGGCTCTTCCTCCCATCTCCTTCTTCCACCTAACATAGTTATTTTTTCAACTTGACCTTCACCAGGAAGCATTAAATCTCTTGTCACACTCTCTAATCCTCATTTGTTATCCCATGTGTAATATACCACTGTTTTCTGTCTGTGTGGGTGCATGTGCCGTCATTGGCTGTCACAGCAATAGGCCCGAGGGGCCTCCTGGGGGAGCGGGTCTTTGCGGATGAGAACATTCCCCCAGAGAGTTAGACTATATATATATATCTTAACTTTCTCTCTGTATATGAACTAACTCACTGCACACGCACACAAACACAGACACACATACACATCCTGAGGCACAATTTCAGTGTTGTTATTGAGATCACACAGCGAGAACAGACCTCTGGTATGCCACACTCATACTAAACACAAGAGAGAGAGACAGATTAGTGTGGGTACTGACTTCTGCCCCATGAGGAACAACAGTTGCCTAATAAAGAGGAGTTACTGAGGGGCAGGGATAGCTCAGTAGGTAGAGTGGTGGCCCCATGATCGGAAGGTCGGGGGTTCGATTCCCCTGAACAGCTACCCTGAGGTACCCCTGAGCAAGGTACCATCCCCACACACTGCTCCCCGGGCGCCCAATGGCTGCCCACTGCTTCACTGAGTGAATGGTTTAAATGCAGAGAGGAATTTCCCCACGAGGAATAAATAAAGTGCTCTTTCTTTGGGGGGAAAGGAGTTACTGGAATTTTTTAAAATATAACTTCCCTATGAGATACACAGAAACATAAACACACAAAGATGCAAAGATGACAAACACATGCATAAATACATGTGATTAATTGTTCAAAGTGTCAGTTTTAAACACCCCCTGCTCCATTCCCTGTTTTGTAATTTCTGTCTCCATCTATTTCACTCACTGTTTGATCTTTGCAAATGTCTAATAAACTAAATGCAGTTCTGACCCACTTCTTTGCCTCCGTCTGTAATCCTCACATAAATTATTTACTCTAACTCTTTGAATCCACACACACAAGTTACAGAGTCATGTCTTTGAAAAGAGAATCAAACTTATTCTGTATCCACATTTGTTCATCAGCTCTGCGTCAGTCAACTGTTGAACTGTAATGTTCTGGCAAGAGCACAAAGGTGGAGACAAATAGATACTCTGGCAGACAGCAGTGCCCATGTAAAGTCTTGGCTACATTTTAAGTTATCATTTTCTGTGTCAGCAGCAAAGAATGGGACATCATGTATTAATTAAAGCTGAAGTAAACTTTAAACTCTTTTCTCTAATAAGAAAATCTACAGTAACTTATACTGCATGTTTTAAATGTGACATATAGATATGTAAAACACAGCAGGAGATTTCTGCTGATTGTGCCAGAAGCATAAGCATAAGACCATTAGCTTGAGCAAAGCTGGTGTTTTGATGGTCTAGAGCATGGAGAAAAAAAAAGATCCAGTTCGTTGCTGTAAAAAAAGATATACTATGTAAACCAGATGTCTGTAAACAAGCCAAAACACAGGGGAAGAATCCGAGGATATCTGAGACAATAAATGATTAAGGGACAGTTAAGGTATTTGCGTCCAAAGCCCTCAAGTTAGAAAGAATATATCTGCTTGTTTAAATAAAAGATAGTGTTTTCATACATTTATGTATAAGGAATAACTCAGACAAACACAGAGATGCTTTTTAATTTGTGGAGAAAGTTTGTGAAATTTTCCAACGCTCCTACACAACACAGTTGAGGCTCTTAAAGGAGAAAATGGAAAAGGAACCACGTAAAGAGCATGTGTTCATTTTCAACATTGTATATAATTAATTTGAAGGAGTAAAGTGGTATGTGCTATCTGGCAGAGACTTGATGGTTCTCTTGTTATGTCTGCCGAAATTATTGTCTGGATGAGAACCAGGCTTACAGCACAAATCACTGCACTCTAGACAAACAAAAACGCACATACAGCTGTCAATAGGAAACCACATCTGCAGGCTTGATACAGCATGTCCCAGAATAACAGCATTGGTTTTTGCAGGTCAAAACAGCAGCTAGAGCTGAAAAGAAGTAAGCTGCATGCAAGAAGGTCCTGCTCAGGTTCAGGTAGGGGGAGTTTCCATTGTGAAGGCATATTTTTTCCTCAACGGGGAGCAGAAATGGAGCACAAAGAAAGGCTTATAGTTTGGTTATACTTTGGTTTATAGTTACATAATGCCATTCATCTTAATAATATGACCAAAGTTGATCAATTTGCTTTCTATTACTTTGACCTACTAGGCAACAAATTCTAAGGACCAAATATTTACAAAGATAACTTTTTCCAACACTTGGTAGTGTATCTAGTATATATATATATGCACAGTAGTATACTCTGGAACGATCTACTTTTTTTCTTAGTCTTGCTCCTTGTCTACACAATCAAACATTATATATATATAATGTTTGATTGTGTAGACAAGGAGCAAGACTAAGAAAAAAAGTAGATCGTTCCAGAGTATACTACTGTGCAAAACTTGAGCCACCCCTCATTTCTTTACTTTTTCCAAGTTATTGCTTCACATAGTTTTCAGAAATAGTTCTCCAGGCATCTCGAAGAAAATTTCTTCTATGGATGTTGGCTGTCTTTTGTTCTGTTCTATATTAAGATTACAGTCGATTCCTTCAGTAATGTTGAGTTCGGGGCTATTTTTGTTCTCCACTGTTTTCTATCAAGGTATGCTTTTACCTCATTAGCAGTGTGTTTGCGATAACTCATGCTGAAAAATGAATCCACTGCCAATCAGATGCTTTCCAGATGGTTTTGCATGCTGGATTAAAATCTGATGATATGTTTCTGCATTTACAATTCCACCAACTTTGACAAGATCTTCCACACCATTGGCGTGCAGACGTGACAGAGCCTCCACAGTGTTTTACAGATGGCTGCATGCACTCGCTGTTTTACCTCTCTCCTGACCTCCTCTGTAAATATTAATGATTCAAACAAAAGAATTTCTCACTCTCTTCCACTCCATAAGACCTGTTGCCACTTATTTTCAGTCAGTTCTTGCGTAATTCCACCTTTTCTCCCCATTTCCCTTTCTTTTTGGTAGCCACCCCTACACTGAGACCATTTCTGGTTAAGTTTCAGTGAACAGTAGATGGATCAACTGAAGGGATGTCTGGATTTGTTGGATGCCAACAGCTGCCTAAAATCACTTTATATTGTAAGGTAAAGGCACAGAATAAACCCACACTCAATAAGAGCTGGGATAGGCTCCAGCCACCCCTTACCACCCTGAATGGGATAAGCAGGTAAGAGAATGGACGGCTGCGAGAGGGTCTTACTTGGTGTTCTTACCATAGACGCACAGCTTTAAGTCCTGGCATGAGCTTGAAATAGCAAATATTAGTTGTTCAATAACCAGCTGACTCATAGGTTTGAATAATATCATGGCAGTATGTACTCCAACATCTTTCTTTTGTGAAGCATGTTTGTATAGTTAATGCAGATTAAATAAGATTTAATGAACATGTAAGGGTTGGATAGTTTTCTCTGCAGAGTCATTGCTGATTGTCTGAGACCACTAAAAGACAAGATTTTGGCCAGTTCCTTATAGAAGCACACACATAGGTACACAGAGTCATACAATCTGATTTTACTTAAGACATTAGTTATTCTAATATTCATTAAATAATAAATAAATTTTCTGAATAACATTATTTGAAACGTAACTATTTTTTTCTGATCAATCCACCATATACAACTAAGGAGATAAATACTCAATCAAGTCCAACAGTACTGCAAAGTTCACTCCACTCCAGTCTTCCACCGACTCTTCCAGTGCTGCACCGGCTGTTGCCCCGGCCCTTTTCACATCTCTCATGAAAGGGTGATATGTGAATAGCTTGACGCCTCATTAGGAACAAAACAGAAACGACTAGGACCCCAGGACACGCGGACACACACACACACACACACGCACGCACACACACGCACTGTATAGCCCCTTAGGGAAGGTGTTGAGGGCAGAGGAGAGGATGTTTTTGTGCTTCTGAGCAGATGAAGGAAAACGGTGACTCACATCTTCTCTTATCCTTACATGTTTCCTGGTTAAAACAGCTTGACCTTATAAGGCTAAGACACACAGTCTTGATCTCTCTCTCACACAAACACACACAAGAACACCTTACTGTTCCACTGCAGAGGGCAGAAAAAACAAGCTGTAAATATTCAACACTGTAGCCCACATGAGAAGATGATGAAAGCTGGCATCAGCTTCAAAACACCAAAAACTGCAGATACCAACAAACACAGTCAAATATACCTGTGTAAAATAGATGCAAACAAACAAATACATCCATGCATAGATGCACATAGACCACCACACACACACACGCACGCACCTGTCCATTATGCCTTGCCTGCAACCCATAATGACCCAGTCCTTGTATAGCCACTTATTTAACAAACACATTTGTAGTGATGTCACACTTTTGGCTGGATTTTGCTAATGCACAAGGAGTCACATAAATCAGACATTAGGCGCGCGCACACACGCACGCACACACACACACACACACACACACACACACACACACACACACACACACACACGCTGGATAAAAAGACAAAGGACACATAAATAAATCTAATGTAATGTGCCAAGACAGCTGACCTGGATTTCACTAGTCGTCAGTTTATTCCTGCTACCACCTGCAGCCCAAGACCCAACGGCAACTAGCTTACACCACCTACTTCCAACAAGAAATCTGGCAGCTGAACACAAACATCAATCACACACAAACCAAAGGAAATAATATGAAAAGGAAAATGTTTTGCGTTTGGAGCAACAGGACTTAAAATCACTTACTTAAAACATGAATATATCCTAACCAAACTGCACATTTTACCCTTATTACTAATAATAATACAGTAATACACAACACACTGTAATGTATCTCTGGCTTATTCCTTACACATGAAGCGACTTCTCAAACCAAATTCATTCCATCTGTGTAGGAGTGTCGGTGTAAAGTGGGAAAACAGCATCCAAGTGAAGTAGTTTGTTTATTACAATCTCACACACAGCTGGATCACTGTTATTACTTTTTTCTCCTTTTTCCTTTTGTCTCTGCGTCCCTTTTTTCCTTCTTTCTTTTGTAAAGCTTTGAAACGTTGCCAGTGAACGTAACGCCAGAATCGCCCAGGTTCCTCTTGTCATTGATTATTGATATACTCCTCAATAATACAAAAAAGTAAGCTTAATGTAAAATTAGAAAACCCAATGCATTTGCACTGCAGTTTTTCAGGTTATTATGTGTCATTAAAATTTGTTAAGCAACACTTAGTGAACATATTTAGTTATTTCAGTTTGCAACTTTTTAACTTTTTAGAGCCCAAATGGTCCAAAGAATAGGCTTATATATACCAAATATATCAAGTTTACAAATTCAGTATCAATGTTTAAATGTTTTGTAGTTAAACTCAGTACTCTTGTACTAGCTCAAGGATATCCAGCATGAATATTCTGTGTTCAGGAAGTTGTTATGAACAGTTAACTGGCCTCAAACAATCTTTATTTGCTTACAGAGGCTTTAGCCGACCTTGATGGAGACTGTGTTACTATGCAGTAAAGCATTATCAAAGCTAGACCACTACAAAAATAGCCAGTCATTAAGAGGAGCTGAGTGTTCATATATATTTGGAGCAGTCCAAAACTACACATCATGGAGCCAGTCCCAAGCCCATTCCCAGACCCAACGCTGGTTGGATATAAATTTCTTGTTCAAGAAACATCTGAACTCAGACATTCCCCAAATACCAGAGTGTTTCTACAATAACAAATATCATTCAACAACGACACAATGACCAAATCTCTCCAAATAAGCCACAGGAGGCACACACAGCTCAAAACCATCATATGAGAGTCCAAAGCTTAAACTGCAAACTGGCTAATTGTGACAAGGTCAGCATGACCCATTGCTGAGTATAGACTTACAGTGATAGGTGTTGTGGAGAGGTGTGCCTTTAGCGCTTCTGAAATGACATGTTTGTACATAAGCACACACATTAGTGAGTGTGAATCAGACTTGAGAGAGGAGAAAGTGAGGGAGAGGCAAAAGCAGACTTTCAAATCCTGCCAGGTATTTGATTTCCAATCATTTTCGCCATTATTCAGTGAACAAAAGGCAAAAGCTACAAACCACATAAAACCACCTTTCAGGGAGAGGCAAGAGGTATGACTTTATTTTTCCCCCTTTACATAAGTGTCTTCTCTTTTATATTCACCTAAAACTTAGTAGTAACATACTATCAATAGTGTTAGATGTTCTAATTCACTGAAATCAGTTGGCTTTTAACAAATGTGGATTTATTAGAGAATGAAATAAAAATGTTATGTTTTCACATTCATTTTAAAGCTCACCCCACGGCTTTTTAAAAATCACAAAATATTAAATGTTAATTGCAAATCTCTTTAAAAAGCCTTACGGATGTACAGAGTTCACATCTGTCATTATGACTTTCATGGAAATATAGTATAGACTCAAAAAAAGGATCTTAAAGGCATAGAATCAGTGGTGTAAAGTATATATAATTTCACAGGCAGACATAAAAAATAATTAAAAAAACAAAACAAAACAATTTGTTCTCACTTTCCTCAAGACATCTTCTGGATGTCCAAACATAATGTCTTTGAGACATTTGTGCGCTCATCTAGGTCGATACATGCAGGCAGCACGACTGTGTTTATAATGAGAGAAAGAGTAGAGATCTCCAGATTTTAACAGAAATCCATATAAGTGCATGTTTAGACTGAAGAGCCAGAGCTAGACTAACTAGTCTGACGGTTGTCTATGTGTGTAGGTATGTGCGCTTATGTGTGTGTATGTGTGTGTTGACTGCTGTCCCTGTCCATCAGAGGGTCATATGAGGAGCAGATTAGGGTTTCTAACCGCAAACCCCTGTCGCCACAACCCCGACGTCACGAGTCAGCGAGGAGTCATCGTGTTCCGAACCACCGGTGACTCACCCCTCCTCATCTCGCTACATGCACACCAATACGCACACACAGAAAACCCCACATCTAAATCAGGACTTAGTGGTACAACCCATGTTCGTCAACCATTCGGCAAGACCAACATTTCAACAAGTCGATTTGAGCCAGAACTGATGACTGCCATTAGTTAAAGTATGACTACAACTAAAACTGTTTTCACGCATGCATTGCAACCCTTTGCTATGTCCGCTCTAGAGTAAAAAGCCTGTACAATGCCCGATTGTGCTCATGGGAACTGTCTAGTGAATTCACATCGAGCGAGTGGCCAATATGTCTCCTGTGCTAGCCAGCTAATACCCTCTCTTAAATCAAACAGAGTATTCCCAATGGTGAGATCGCATTGGATGTGGACTTTCTCCCGCACTGCGCTACATGTGAGAAAGGAGCACCTCGAACAGCATCCTGGCCCGATTCTCCCATTTTTATTATTCTGTATAGGCATTGTTTCATTTGTTTAAAGTTATTCACCATTTAGTAAGTGGCCAACTCTGTAGAAAGAACCATCAGACACATTAATAATTAAATACACAAATAAAAAATTATTATGTAGTCTAATTTTCTAAAAATGTATAATTTTATGTCTGAAGGGAATTTGGTATCTTACTGTGAAGCCTTCCAAATACTATGAGCCCAAGATGAAAACTCAAATGAGTCTTTGGCTTGGACAGGATGGCTAAGGTTTCCTTTTTAAACACACCTCACAATACTTTACCAAACCTATAATCAAGATTTCCATGATGCATACTTGGAAGGCAAATGTGGTATAAATTATATAAATGATCCTCTAATTTATCCTTTAGTGGATTATGTCAGCCGGTAGGACCCTGACTAACCGCTCTACATAAGAGTCATTAATAAACTGACCTATTAGCTAAAGGGATTGCTGTTCTTTGGATTAATAAAAAAAAAAAAAAAAAAAATCTTCAGACTTACAGTAAATCCTCCACAAAGATGTAACGTCCAGCTGTTTTTCCACATCTATGGTGTGCCAAAAAGTGTTTAGCTGCACATTTTCAGCACAACCAGAATCTAGCACCAAGTGGCAAGCTGTCACTTTAAGCCTGTTAGGAGGGAGGGGGGCATTTACAACCCGACACACAAGCGAGACTATAAAACTGGACTCTCTTCACCTCTCTCTCAACCCTTCTCCCTCCTTTCTATTAAACCAGCGGTTGTGCAAAACCTCAACAGAAAGAAAAAAGAAATTAGTGCATGTAGTGGGAGCAATAAAGACACTACATGAGGAATTAACAGATATTAAACAGCTTACAGGATTCATTACAGCTGGAGATGAAAGTAGGACCAAAGCAACTGAACTGCTCTTTTATAAGGAATTAACCCTAAAAATAAATGTTTTGGCACAAACACACATAAAAAAAAATTCCAAATCTGCCTCTGTCTCACACACAGCCACACACACACACACACACACATGCACGCCACATCCGCTGTTACCAGGTTATTTTCTTCCCTAGTGTTTAGAGTCTATTCTCGGAGTCATGTTTGTGTATGTGACCCCTCCGAATGCCTTTTCATCTCAAGAGCACATGTTTGTGAGTTTTTCTGTACGTAAGTGCATCAAGCAAAAACAAGGCCATGTTTATGCATTTAAATCCATATAAATTTTCAAAATCGTCATTCACAGCTACATAAAAATGTTCCCTTTTTCTTCCCAGCTCCTGCTTACTACCTCCACTTCCTTCTCGCTCCTTCTCCTTTACTTGTCATATAAACCTCTCTTTAGTGTTATCTATCCTTTAAAGTCCTTAAAGACAACTTAAAAATCTAAAGTATCTTTCCATTTCTGTCCACTCTTCCTTCATGTTTTTCTGGGGCCTTACTTGATATTTTATTTCATCTGCTTGGAAGCCGCACACCAGCAGCAGGGCTTTTCATTCACTTACCCCTGAACCCTCAGTGGCTGCCAAGTGGAACAAATGCTGGCTGGAATATGGCTTTATCTGAGCATGTGGTTGAGCTGCTGAGGCAAAGCTCAGGGTTTAGGTCTAGACTTCAGAAGCAGCTCCTCCTTTACTGTACATTGCATTTGCCACGGTATAAATATACAACTCAGTTTGAATCATGCTGGGCATAGACGCCACCACAGTGGGTTTTACATTAAACAATCAAGATGTGATTGAAATGCAGACTTTAAGCTGTAATTCAGGGGGTTTTACAAAAACTGTTTACAAATAGCTTCCATTTTTATACATAGATCCCCATTTTCGACGGTGAAAACTGACTGGACATATTAACTGTACTTTCATTTATGCAGAGAGAAACACAGAGGGACGTATACTGCACATTCATTCAAAATGAAGATTAAAAAATAATTTTTGCCACTTTTATTTGCAATCTTTGGCAATTATCAGCAGAAATTGCAAAATATAAGCACGTATCACGTTTTTGCTTTTCATTAGATCATTTCCTCAACGTTACATAAACATTTCTTTACTTTCAAGGAAAATTAATGTTATAAGTACTGTGATTTTTCTTACAGGTGAGTAAACAAATAAGTAAAAGAGGCAAAACTGTGCCTCAAAGCAAGAAGGTTGAAGCAGAATAGAAACAGAGAATAAAACCCCAACACCCACCCACCCACCCACACAAAGAAAACACACAAAGATAATATAATAACACACAATGAGCTTGTTTGTCCAACCAGTTTAGAAAACTGGGTTGGTCACACCAAAGATTCAGAGTAAACATAAGAAAAGGAGAGGCTGAGAGCGCTATTTTTCCTGTCTTCCTAATATAGCTGCAGACTGCATTTATGTGTATCACCAGTGTATGTGCGTGTGTGCGTGTGTGCGTGTGCATGTGCGTGTGCGTGTGTGTACGAGCGCACGCATGTGTGCGTAGGTTTGTGCATGTGTGTGCATGCAAGTGCATATCTAGTTGTAATATGGCTGCACAATAAGCAAAGATTTACTACATGAGCTGACTTGAGTATGGCTTATTACACCTCAACAATGTCAAACCAGGACTTAAAATAGAGCTAAGGAGGGACGCTACCTGCCTCTGCTGTCCTCAGGCACACATACACACACGCACGGACATACAAGTGTTCACAAACACAATTTTTTGACAGGCTACCCAGTCCTGCAGGCAAAGGCTCACAAAGTTGAGGTCATTTCATGTGAGACTACTCTGTACATGAGAAAAGTTCAGCATCAAGGGCAACTCACACACACTCACACACACTTCCTGTTTCTTACTGTCACCTGGAGGCTGAAGAAAACAACAAAGCCTCTGGTTATGGGCCAGCAAGACATATAAAGACAATGGCTACAGCATGTGTGACTCACATGCACACACACAGACAACCTCCCTTGGGTTAGGCTCCGAAAAGAAAATTCCCTCATTATAGCAGCATAGCAGTAGTTCAAAGGCAAAGTGGGAACGCTGTCCTGTTACTATGGCTCTAACTGGCTTAAAGCCTGTATCATCACAGTGACTACTGTCACAATTCATCATACTTACACGCTGACCAACAGCCCAGCAACACAGTCATGCACACAGTCACATTGCCTGCCAACAGTGATGTCAATTATAGAATAGCCTCGGTGGATCATCAGCAAGCGACTGTGTCAAGTCATGAGCTTAGTGAGCTCAGATAAAAAGTTGATTTGCAGATCTTTTTAGACAAAAAAAACCCCATAAGAGATGAAAATAACATTAAACTGCAGACAGAAAGCTGATGCAAAAAATATATACATACATGTAAATTAGCTTCTCTTGAGCTGATTCTTTTAAGTGAAGTAGGAGTGAGTTACCGACCTCAAAAGCTCACCAACTCTATTTTCAAGTCTATAAAGTTAAACCCCCTGCAAACCTTTCTCAGAGCACTGTACCACAATAGAGCTGTAGTAACTAGGTAACATGCAGTAAAATGTAGCACCAGCATGTACAGCTCTGAAAGGGACAGACAGGATTTTTAATTGAATTTAGAATTAGACTGGGTATGGAGAAAGGTGTGAGCTTACCAGACCTCTGTAGCCCCTCGCTTGAGGGAGCAGCTAGAGGCTACATTAGCATTTACTGGCGTAACACACTTGAATCCCCGGCTGAACTGTCAGTGCTGGTCCATCCTATCCATCCAAGAGTCTTTCAGCAGGGCTGTGGATAATCATAGGCAACGGATGAATCCTAATCATTTTAATGATCTCCTTGACCGATCTTCCAGCAACTAGGACACGAAGATTAAATTATATATAGAGACCTCACATTCCCCAAAGGAAGAAGCCTTCCAGTCTCTGTGAAACTTAAAACTCTGATGATTAACCAACCACAGACTAAAATGTGAATATGTACGAGGTTGCACGTGCAGTACTTTATTGCACTACTGTACCAATTATTTATGAATTAAATCAATAGATTTTACCATTAAATTCTTAACATTATTTGACGACTCTACTGCTTTTAATTGGCAATAAAATCTACAAAAAGAAGGACTGAAATATAAACCTCAAAGAGTATGAAGTAAGTGTCACTATTTGGAATCACTATGAGGAATGACGTGCTCTGCAGTGTGCAGCTACTGCGTAAGGTAGGTCAGAGAACGACTAACCACACTGAAGACTTGTTAACTCTCCCTTATCCGGAGTAGTGCAGCACACACAAGTAGCAAATGTTTCTAACAGCTAAGTCAAGTCCTCTCCTTGTGCACTACTACAAAGACGTGTTGTTGGTTTATGCCTCAATGCTTCAACATGTGCAAGTGTGTGCGCATGTTCCCATAAAAGTTGAGAAGGCAGTAAATGCAATATGTCAAGTAGGCGTATCCCTGTCTTTCCCAAAATATTAGCTGCCAGTAAATGCTATAAATGTAAATGAGTCCGTGTTACCTTTCCATATAACATGAACAGGCAGTGAGAACTATGATTCCGAAATTTCCAGTCAGTGTTCCTAAGCTCCAGACAGACACTGGAGGCAGACACACAGTCATCCTGTGAGTATACTGCCAAGTCTTCCAAGTGCATGCTTCACATCTGTTTGCTGTTACACGTATGCAAGCACACGCAGACAAAGCAGCGGACCGTACGAAAGGCACAAGCACACACTGACACCTACACTTGCACAGTTTGTTGCAAGAGAGGTCTGCAAACCCCACATAAACCGCCCGCACAAGTTCATGGACCAAAGCTGCAAGTAAGAAAAGAGCGTGAATATTTACAAATAAATATAATAAGGAGTTTGAAAATGAATTTTGAACACTTGAAATCGAGGAGACGACTCGACCTCGCAGCTAAAGTTGTGTCTACTTCTGAGTTTTAGAAGTATAAAAAAGCAAATTAATCAGGCAGAATGACAAGTTTTATATATATTTCTTTGTATTCAAATTCATGTAAACAGGAAACAAAGGTATACACTCTACCCATTTTCCCTTATACATTAACAGTCTTGAGGTGTAATTTCTCACTACTGGAAATGCATAGTCACAAACGCACACTTCTGGTCCCTCAGGATTTGGCTCTTTGAGCAACAGTTACAGTGTGACTGTTTTAGCCTTTGAAGTCAGGAGTCAGTAAACCTCTGGGAAACTGGCTTCGATACTCGCTCAGTCTCCACCCCTCACTTTGCAACTACAGAGAAGCTTTCCAAAAAGCCTCATTATAAAGTCAAGAGGGGAACTTCTAGTTAAAGTGATCTATTCAAAAAGGCCTTGGGCCTTTGTGTCAAGTTAAGTCCAAAGATTTCATCTTCTTTTAGGAAATACTGGCTCACTTCAAAAGCATCAGTCATTCGTTTCAGTCTATAAAAGCTTCCCATCATTTCAGCTCTTTCTCCCTATGACACACTGCACTGTTTGGGATTAAGACTGGGTTTTAGCAAAGAGAGATATTCCGACTGCGAAATAGAGGAAGTCCATCATGCTTAGAGAAACAGAAAGGAAAGGAGAGGTACTCTGACATTTTGAGGGGGAAAAACGACACATGCAGTTCTTTTTGTCATAGCTACTCAGTTCCTAATGTATTCATATATCCCTTCAGAAACAGCTACAAATGCTAGAAAGAAAGCAAGAAAGCAAGAAAGCAAGAAAGAAATGCAGTTTATTTTTCTTTACCTGTAAAGATTGCAAAATTAGAAGGGATGAAAAGAGAACCCACTGGCTAAACAGAGGCAATCTATAATCATTCATCTTGACTAAAAAGGGAAGGTTTTGGATTCCCGGAGACAGACACAACAAAGACAGAAGACTTTGTGTGTCTGCCACTATAACATGACGTATGAGAAAAGAGTCTGACAGTGCGCTAGGGTGTGATTAATATGCTCTAAGTTTATGTCACATCCATAGGAGGCTGAGGAAAAGGAGGGCATCCAGAGGGCAGCGTTGGCATCCTCAAGTGCTCAGCCTATATATATATATATAAGCTGTGATGCCTGGGGGTAAAGTGGTCTGCATTCCACCGATGCAGCTTAAATGATGGATATCTTAGATACCTACACTCAGTGTCATGGTCTCTAGTTCTTAACAGCTTGCCTTGCCAGGAATCTTAACACTCAACTTCTATCCTCACCTCCTTTGCCCCTTCAAACCCATGAAAGCCAGAAAATATACAGTTCGATTCCCATTCTTCTAGACATGCAACAGAAACAAAGAGATACAATGGATTTTCCCCATTGCACAGACTGTCAATTCTTTTCTTCAATTATTTAAAAAACAAAGGAAAAATAAGAATATTTTCTTGTTCATCTTGTTTATTTTCTAGTTTACGTCATATTCACGACGTGTTACACAGCTGGGTACACAAATCAGGATTGAAACTAATAACTGCTCTTGTTATAAGTTTATCCGTCGATGATTTTCTCGACCAGCAACAATGACTACGGCAAGTTTTAGCTGCTCTGTGTCCTCAGCACTGCATGCAAAATTGATCTCTAGCTGGT
Source organism: Pundamilia nyererei (assembly GCF_000239375.1). Taxonomy (NCBI): domain Eukaryota; kingdom Metazoa; phylum Chordata; class Actinopteri; order Cichliformes; family Cichlidae; genus Pundamilia; species Pundamilia nyererei. The sequence goes on from NW_005187471.1 coordinate 1,509,789, forward strand.
AGGTTTTTTTTCACCATTAAAATCCACTCTGATGATTTCACAGCATCAAAGACACGCACATTAAATATAAAAACAGTCTGCCTCTGCAGTTATTGTCCACCTGTCTTTTGAAAATTGGATGTGGGGTTGAAGTGTATTGCTGTGAATCGAGGACTATGTATTGGCATGCAAGGTAGCAGCTAGCAAGTCTGCCAAAGGCATTAACCTGGCCTCAAGGCTCCACAGATCCCAATCTGATCGAGGACCCTGGATGTGCTGGAGAAAGTCTGATGAAAGATATGCTACATCCTAGTGCCAGACACCGCTGGGCCCCCCAGACAACTTGTGTACAGACTCCAGTGGGTTTGACTAGTTAGGCTGCAGTTTTAATGTTGCCTCTGGGCTTTGTAAATAGTAATAATGCATAAAAATGCTGAGTGCTTAATTACTTTTCCTTGTAAGTGGTAAATGCACTGGTTCTTATATAGCTCTTTTCTACTCTGAGTACTCAAAGCACTTTCGCAACTTGCCTCATTCACCCATTCACACACATTTATACTCCTAAGGATTAGAAACACATACAAATTCACCCAGATAGTTTTGAGTGATCTTACAAAAATTCAACATACAACACTGAGAAAACACCTTCAACCTGCAGAGCAAAAGAAATTCCCTTTTCAACTGAAATGATGATCTGAAAGTTGATGGAGACGAGCCGGAAAATGAGAAGGCTCTATCTTCTGTTTCGACTGTTTCTTCGCTCCGACCCCTAACAATAAAGTTCAGCTTTCATTTGTTTGGCTGTATTCATATATGCATGCGTGTGCTTAAACATACACTGTCTGAACTCCAGGGCATGTGAACACAAACTGTACGAATTATGTGAAGGAGCCTGAATTTTAAACGCCGAAACAATTTTTAAGCATCTTTACAGTTTACATTATGATGAGTCGTCTTGTATGAGTACAGTGCATGCGAGGGAAAGTAGGAACTTTCTTTCTTTGTGTATTTGTGTGTTTTGGCCTTGAACTATGGGAATGAGTTTATCAACAACAACAACAACGACGACGCAATCCAAGCCCTCCCTGAGGAAATGAATGTTAAAAGCCACTCTGGTTCCCATGAGCACTCTGCCCACGCATACTGTCACTAGATTGTGTTGGTTTCTATTGTGAAACTCTATACAATGTTGCTACAAATAAACCCATATATCACTGCTTAATCACAACGTTACCATGACGAAATTGCAGAGTAATTACACACATGGGCCACATCAATGTAGTCAACATGCACTTCAGTGTTTCTGAGATGAACTCAGTCTTTAATCAGGTTGCAATGAGAAAGTAGAGACTGGCAAAGCCAGTACATGGGGTTGTATTATTATTCTAATTGTAGGTCATTTTAATGTTTAGTATGTATGCATGCCACACTCTCTGTGACTTATAAACATACTTTTGCAATCTAGCTTTACAAATTACCGCAGTGGGTCTGTGCACTAAACTAAAAGGCACTAAACATGACTGATCAAAAACAGAGCCATTTTATGTGCACACTATTGCATAAAACAAGTACGGCTAAAACTAAATCTAGATGTTTTCAATCAAGAAGCTTTTGCTAATTAACCACAAACACAAAACCTTTGCTAGCCTTAAAGAACTATTTAGCTGCAGCCATGCTGGCATGAAAAAAATTGGTAAACGCAGGTGTTACTAATGACATTAATGTAGGATCTGTTCCATTTAGGTACAAAACCCTGCTAATGTGATTAGCCACATCTGTCTTTACCTATAATTTCATGCTGTGAAATAGGTCTATTGTTCCTAAAGGATCAGTGCGCACATTTGTCCAACATTAAAAGCCTCTGTAAATGCCAGTAATTCCCTTTATTAATGGCTACAAACAGCTGCGAGGGACAGCAAGCTTTTAGTGCCACAAAATGTGGCAGAAGTATTTAAATTAGGGTAAATTAGAGCCCTCACTTTGGATTAGTATTTAATACCAGGTGATATACTGAAGGGTTGATAACAACAGAGAAAATACTTAGTGTATATTACTGCTGTAACCTTCATGCTCCATGAATATTGTGAGCACATATAAATTAATTATCAACATGTGAAAAAGAAAGTTTTCATATGCTTCTCTACACCTCTGCTGCCTCTACAGGAATTAAAAGGGTAAGTGGGATCCAGAAAAACGTCATCAGCAATACAGATTTGGCGTTTTGCTGGTCTGAAGCATTCAGGTGTGTGTTAACACAATGTCACAATCTTCCCAGGAGTCACAGGAAGTTTACGCCAAGGTCAGTCTGCGCAATGCTCAAAGAAACTGATCAAGAACTACATCTTAGACTCTACAGGCCTGAGTTCACATGTTAAATGTAAAAGCTGATGACAGTGCATACAGAAAAAGCTTGAATAATTATGGTTTGATTGGAAGGAACAGATGACCACCAAAATAGAGATGCACAGTGCCATGTTTGGTGAAAACCAAACGCCGCATATCGGCATAAAAACCTCATACCAATCAACAACTGACTGTTTGTTTGGCAGCCACGGTACTTGAGCATCTTGCAGTCATTGAGTCAATCATGAATTTCTCTGTAAACCAAAGTATTCTAGAATAAAATGTGAAGGCATCTGTCTGACAGCTTAAAAGCTTTGTCCCAACCGGGTCATAACAGGCCAGGAAATCTACAAAAGATTGGCTGAAAAAGAAAATAATTAAGGTGTTGCAACAGCCCAGTCAAAGTCCAGACCTCAGCCTGACTGAAATGTAATGGGACCTTAAGAGATCCGTGCATAAACGAATGCCCACTGTAAGGAATGAAGCAGTGCTGTAAAAACGAGTGGGCCAAAATTCCTTGACAATGATGTGAGAAACTGATAAAGTCAGGTCTTGTGTGGAAAAAGCTCAGTTAGACAGCTCCAGTGGTTATCTTCCAAATAACAGACGTGGATACAAAATCTTCCCTTTGTGTTAATATGCCTCCCCTATGAGTCAGCAAGCAAACACTAAGCAAAGAGGGAGTTTGCAAAACTCTCTGTTGCACATTGCAGCTGGGACTGGATATATTACAAGCTGTACTGTTAACTGTGCAAAGAGTGACAATGGCTGACTACAGATAAAAGGGTGATCTGCTTGAATTTGGCTTCCACATCATGCGTCCTAAAAAGAAAAAAAAAAAACAAAGAACAAAGCCAATGAAGCTACAAAGAAATCAAAAAAAATGAAAGAAAGATGGGCAGCAAAGAAAGATTGTACAGGCTGTACGTTGAGTGTGCAGGTGATACAGCCACAGCTGCAGATGTACAACAAGCTTTGATTCACTGCAGTTCAAACACATAGCAGGAGAATCACCTCACTGATGAAAGAGCGCCAGTGATATCAAACTACCACATCTTGGCTCTCCCAGGTGTGGT
>NW_005187471.1:1513206-1533206 GCF_000239375.1 Pundamilia nyererei
CACACACACACTAAACTGAGAGTTCTTAGAGAAAAAAAAAAGTGAAAGCATGGAGATATTTACACCAGCATTAAGAGAATGGGTGCAGGTATGTGCAGCAGTTCTTACATCCCCTACTGTACATGGACAGATATTGTAACATACACACATACCATTATTCAGCTTGGATCAAAGACAGTGACTGTAAGGTCTCTGCTGTTTATCTCCCTAAGGGGATTGTGCCTAGACAGATGAGAAGTCAAAAGGAAGAAGATATGGGGTGAATTTTTTTTTTAAAAAATGGACTAACAGTGTTCAGTCAGAAAACAGATGATGGAGATGTGGGAGACAGAATAAAAAAGCAGGAGGAAGCACAGAAAGGGGGGGAAACAGACAGAATGAGAGCGAAAGAGTGAGAGAGCAAAGGGCATAGCAGACATGGTTACTCATATAAAATGAGTCGAAATCAGTTAAACTTGTGTGTCCTCTTTCCTTTTATCTGTTAAGTCTGCTTCAAGACCAGTAAACCAACTAGAAAAATGGGAGTGACAAGCTATCATCCAGCTGCCAAGAGAATTTTAAGTAGACCATAAGGCTAAAATGCCTCATTCCCAACAGATGGACTCCAGCGAATAAACAGGCTTCCTGAATGTAAAAAGGACAGAAAAAAGCTGAGATTGTGTTTTATTGTCAGTAAATGTCACTCATTATTTCAGGCAAAAAGGTTTAAGAATCAAAGAAACTCCAGGGCACATTTCCAGGCACACTTACAGAAGCAAGCAACGACAGGTGTGACCCATCTCAGAGTTTGTTTTTTTTAATAGTGTGAAAGGCAAAAATCACAAGAAATTTCAGGGCTTTTGCAAAACGGAGCCTTACCGCGCTACCCATCACACCAAACCCATCTAATTTTTAAAATGAATCCACTTAAAGTCTGAACAATATTTTCCACCACTGGTAAGATTTTATCCAAATTGTAGCTCTGCTTAACAGAGTCGGGGAAGCGCTTCTGATGGCTTTCCAATACATTAGAAAGAAAGAGGAAGACGGAAAACAAAAAAAGGATTTGAGGATTTTGTGGGTCTCAGCTCTCAGCACGACACAGCTCTAACTATCAGTTGAAGTTGCTCTCATCTGTCTGGTGTCTGTGCAAGTCTGTCTCACAGTGGGGATCCAGCACTGTCTGTAGCCATGGAAACCACAAGGATGTAGCTCTGACAGTCATAGCACTATTATACAGATGCCCCCCTCCCTCCAACCACGTACGCACACTCACAAGGAAAATCCAATGATCAAAGTAACAGCGAAGTCACATTTTGTGTCCTCGAGAGTCTGCTGCGACTTTGCCGCTTTACTTGTTGTATTAAAAGAAACTTTAGAACCATATTTGTTTTGGATGACAGGATGATCTCTCGTGCTTCTGCTGCAGCTCTGCTTCACATTGATGCAAGTGCTGAGTCCTCCGCTGCTGGCAAAGAAGCAACTCCACAAGGGTTGTTCAAGTTCAACGAGTAGCTCAAGGGCATCTTGACCCGTTTACTTTATGGCTGTTTACTCTGCTCACCCAGTCTTCCCCTGCTTTTCTAAAACCAGCTCACTTGTAGTTATGTACCCACAGCAACAGCTACAGCCACCCAACCTTAAAAACTTCTCCCCGGGAACCCCAGCCAAGAAAAATGAGCCACAGAGGTAATAACCTTCTACCTCACGGAGCAGAAATGCTGTGGCAACACAGTTCTGTTAGTAGCAAACAAACCATTTTGTACAACATACTGTATAAGAGTCAATCAGTCAAATTAAAATAGCTACAGGGTTTTATGAAGGTGGGAAAATGATTTGGTTAAGAGTCAGTTGGTTGCTCAGAGGACAATAAAAGCAGTGAAAACGACAGGGAAGACAGAAGTGTGAGAAGTGAGACAGAAAGGAAGAAAATTAAGTGCTGAAGTTGCAAAGAGGTGGTCAGAGTAGATAGCGGGCATAGAAAGGCCAGGAAATGAGTGGTACACTTTAAGCAACAAATGTGACGTATGGCTTACATAAATGAGGACTTTGGAGCCTTAGTCACTAGTAGCTTTTTTGTATTGTGAAATAAGATGGAAAACATGATGCTATAGTTGAATTGTATATACGCAAAAATTCCAGCAGATGGAAATTATGCAAGCGCTGTCTAGAAATGAAGGCTTACCCTTTCCTCACAGAAACGCAGCTGCTGCAAATCAAGTCACGTAAAATATTCTCTAAATGCCATAAAATCAGCAGATCTACATGAGTTTATCTAATGTTTGCTAAAGATTACTTTGTTATGAAGCTGTTACACACACACACACACACACACACACACACACACACACACACACACTAGTGGTCAGACTGGCAGAAGTCAGACTGAAAGAAGCTTGAATGTGCTGGGATTTGACCAGTTTACCGTATACAGGCTGCCAAAAATCCACCACACACACACACGTACACTAAAACACATACCACTGCTTCATCCAACCACAACCTCAAAGTGTGTGTGCCTGTACATGTCTATCTATGTGCTCCTACTGTATATGCGACCTCGTATTTGTGTGTGTACGCAGGCCTGGATATCTATATTTACTGTGTGTGTCTCTGACTGAGTGACTGTGCTGGCGTCCTAAGTGTCTATGTACGGGAGTGGAGAGTTAGAGACACACTATAAACAATATAGGGACTCCCTTGGCTTGTGTTTACTGACCGAGATAAAGGCTGTCATTCCTCTCTCAGCACCAACCTACTTCCGCCTCCGTACAACTAGAAAGAGGGAGAGGTGCACTTAAGCCTTGGCAATGTCAGAGCGATCTTATCTTGCCAATAAAGCTTCTTGAATGGATTTAGATTAAACTGAGGGGAAAAAACAAGAGCGGGTACTGGTGCATTTGAGTTGTCTCTTCCTCAGAAAGACTGCCGCCCTTCTCCTCCTCCCCTTCTTCTCTTCCAAACTTGCATGTTAATGTACTTACAGCTTGCAGGACCATAACTCTGTCCCAAGACACAGGCTGGCATAATAAACAAGAGCCTGAAATAATCTCTCCCCCTAGTTCCCTGGTGGTATTTTAGTGGGGAAGCAAATTCACAATGGTGGATCGAATTATTTACCCACATTTCTGTCTTTCCAATTCCCTCACCCTGTGAGTTTTTCTGGCAGCCTTTCCTTAACGTCTCTGTGCTTCTCTTTCTAACTCGCCATTTCTCCATTTTTTCCCCTCTTGTCTTTGTCCATCTGTGGTAGCCAGTGAGACGCATGGTCTACCCACACTGACCAGTTAAACACCCCTTTGCCTCTGTCACTTAGTCAGCCTGTCTGCTATACAGCTCAGGGTATCGCAGGCCAAGCCATCGCACTGAATGAAGGGGCAAAGGTGCACAAAGTCTCCTCATGACATTTTGACAGTCTTTTCCTGCTCTGTCTTGTTTACCTTCCAAGACTGTTATTTCAACAAATTTACACCTTGAATGAGTGCAACCACTCTATAAACTCAAAAAATTCTCATAAATGCACCTTAATGCAGCACAGGCTTCAATTGTTTCCACTGTGAGAGAACCTAAAAGAGGAGAGGTAATGAAAAGAGCAGGAGAATCAAAACAAGCATAAAAAGCTGCAATAAAATATTTTTAGCCTCAAACCCATTCATGTCTGGAACTAGGGCCAAGAAGAACCACACCACCATGACTATGAATGGTCCTGTTAGTCTCTCTTTTACTTTCTCGCTTGGCAAGTGACCTGCCACTGGAGGAATGCCTGGTTTGTATTCAGATGTGCGTGTAAATGCACGTATGTGTGACAGTGCGTAGAGTCTGGACAAAGAGCTCCAGTGTGGACAACAGGACACAATCAACCACTCAATGGATAGCCATTAACTCATCACACACAAACGCACACAAACGCACACACAAATTCCAGAGTTCACAGATGAGAAGCAGCGACATTCAGAACCAACCAGCCAATGAGCACGAGCGTGCTTTACTGCGGCTACAATGGAGCCAGTCAATGGGGCTGTAGAGTGATTGTGGGAGATCTCTGAATTACCGTGTCAGGATCTTCATCACTTTCTCACTAATCTTCATCCTCTCTCCCTCAACCTCTTTTTATTTTGTCCTACTTCCTTTTTCCCAGGGTGGATCTCTCAGTGGTTAAAGGTAGCTAGGAGAGGCCACTGGGCACAGTCCACCTCCCACTCGCTTGTGTATGAATCACTCCATTGTGGCTGTGCTCTATTCCTAACGCTGTTTTCAATTTTAGAACTCTTCTGTTTGGCCTTATTTTGACAACCACATGCTAATTATGTTTTTGTTTTTATTGTTGTTCCCCGTTTGAACAGTCATAAGAAACAGGTAAATAATGCATATCACCATGTGTATCGCAAGATTGACCAAGTTAAAATCTATTTGCATGCATATAGGACTTTTTTTTAGTCACACAAAGGTTTACAGAGTATTGTTATCAACTTTGTAATTATACTGTTGTCTAATTATAACGACCACTGTCATGGAAACACTACACCATAACACAAACCTGCCGGTAGCTGGTATAACCCTACCTTTACCCCTTTGATTGCAATCTCCTCAGTTGCTTCTATCTGGATTTCTCTTTCCTCATTTCTCTGAGTTGCTAGCTTTCAGAAATCAATCATAAAATAATTGTATGCCTTCCAAAAAAACAAAACAAAAAACAATTAACTATTTGGGCGGCACTTGAGCACCTGAAGGCAAAAGGCTGTGGTTACTAAACTGAGTAACTTCAGCTTATTGACATGCAGCTTCCCCAAAACACCCACACCCACTTCTCACTATCACACTCACACTTTCCCTGTCATGTCTTAATTTTTAGCAGCCGGCAGTGTTACACGGAATATGAGACGACCACCCACCTACCCACACACACACTAGACACATGTTTCTGGGAAATGTGAATGAATGTGTCACAAAAAAGGCCATGAAGACACTCAATACAATACGGCCTTGTGCTACAATGATGAGTTACACAGCTTTGTGTGTTAGTGTGTGTGCACGTGGGTGTGTGTGCTTGCACAACCAAGGGCAGGCAAGCGCATGTGGGTGCAGAGAGCTACATAAATCACACTCAGAATCAATTAGAAAGCATAAATGTGAGAAGGCCAACAGCAGTCGGTGTCCTGGTACTCGGTTTAATGTTGGCTTGACTACAGACACACCACACCCTCACCATCCCACCACGTGCGCACACACACTCACACACACACATCTAGACTTAAAGCCAGACACAAACACTCAGAGAGTTTGGGTGTGGATGTGATGCAACTGATAATTTTGCATGAAAGTAATCCAAAAATGAAATGTGATTAACATTTTCATGCCACTGGATTCTTTCTTCTCTTTATATGGCTTAAAAACTGTGATTCGCACACAGCAGCTGTCTGACAGAGAGCCGAACACTGGATGAGGATCTCGTTTTTAAAAAAGTTTGTGCGTGCCTATGTTAGTTCAAACACAGTTTTCTTTTGTATTTCTTTCCTGTTACATAACCAACTAGACTCCTATTATATACCATCTTGCATGTTTGTGAGGATTTAGCATTCACAGAGTCACCAAACAAATGCATTTACTGAGTGCATGTTGTTAAGAGAACAGTGTCTACTATTGGAGGTAATTTCACTATTTAACAATACAAAACACTAATTAAAAAGAGATGTAGGTTTACAGAATTCTGCATGAGAAGAAACAACAAAAGTGAAAAACTGCAATGTGCAATACACATTTTTTTATGTCCATCAGTGTTACTGTTACTTTTTTTAAAAATATGCTTTAACGTGTTGTATTTTCACAAAGTTATAAAAAACAGATTAAAGAACAGGCGTGTCCTGGTTCTGCCCCCAGGGTCTCCACCCAGTTGGACTCACCTCAGTCAGGAGGCAACCTGGAGAATAAATCCCTAGGGTGGTGTAGGAATAACTCTGACTCAAACCCCACAGCCTGTCCATGGATGGATGGATGAATGCATGGATGGATGGGTTAAAGAACCAGTGGTCAAAACAGAGTCAAAAGACTGAAAGACCCTCACTTCTACTTTTTCTCTTTAAAACACAGGATACAAAGGCTTCCCCAAACTGCAGGAGCACCTTTATTTAGACCTTTCTGGTTACTGAATGCCTTGAGCTACTCAAATTCCACAATCTTACTTTGCAGCAGAGGCCTCCAAAACCTAATTCAGTTAAATCTTGATGAAATTAGTAAGGTTAGTTTCTCAGAGCTCTAAAATCTCCCTCCTGAGCTGAAAGAGGCAAAAATAACCCTAGAGTAACAGCACAAGAACAGCGCATGACACCTGATGAAGGTTTAATGGACATGCATTGTTAAAAAAGTCAAATGAAAAGAAAGTTAAAAAAAAACAACAAAAAAAAACCCCACACACACACTTATAGGTAATATAACACCCCACTCACATCCCACACCTCTGAAAATAAACAATCCTAAAATCCAATCTAGCCCCGGAGACAAGTTTAATCAAATAAAGTTGCATATTTTCATATAGCGCAAATCCCCAAATGCAAATCTGAGTTTTCAACAAATTGCAAAAATAGCACCTTCCATCCTCAGCTTGGATAATGACGAGTTCCTCAAAAATCCTCTCTAACAATGGAAAAAAACAAGGTACTGTAAAAAATAATAATAATTGCATCGCTCATAAAGCACAGACATAATCAATGAAAGTAGAGGAATTCACACAATTAGTAGTCATATTTGTGGCTTTTCAGACATATGGAATATTAGCATCATATATAAACATCATATGCTCACATCAAACTCTCTTTGTCAAATTCCCACAGGTGATTTATATTCAGAGTTAATCTGTTATTTGTTGCCTTTGCCTTGGTAACAAGAAATGTTGTACTTAATACCTAAAACAGCTATAAATAGACCAAACATGAACAAGAATCAAACAGGACAGCGTGAGTCTGCAGTTTGTGACTCAGCCCACTGAGCCAAGCTACATCTGTCTGTGTGAACCCACCACAACCACATTCATTACTAAATTACATCAGGACACTCCCAAAGTACTCCAATGGGGATATTGTTGCTAGGCACTTACTGTCCTTCTACGCCTATGTGAGAACTGGACGAAAACCAGATTAATATCACACACCCTTAGTAGTGCACACAAAAATACATACACACACACACACACACACGGGCAAAGATCCACACACACAGGCAGCTGCGAAAAGACACACATCTGTGAGGTGAGAAATCGCATAAATACAGTTCCAAACTCTCTCTCGCCTATCCGCCCACCGTTCCACTCAAAGTAGGTGATCAACTTACAGAGAAGTTAAAATAATTAATAGTTAGAATAATAACAAACCAATCTCCTTTGCAATATGCAGGTGAAAGGAAAGAAGAGGAAGGGACCAGGACTGTATTCACTTGAATAATCATCAAATGTACACTTTCAAATGATGGATTAAGAATAGGACAGGAAATCTCAGCTTCTCAGTATCAAGAACTGTAACACTTTGGAATCATTTAATATAAAAGGAAACAACCGTCGCTAATCAGTGAAGAGAGAAGAACCCAAACTGCTCGGCCTCTCTCACGCTCTCACACTTACTTTATACTAGTGGTGAATATATGTAGAGCCTGCGATGCAGTTTACTCTGATGCCATACCTGTGCAGGCTTTGACGCTAACATATGGCTACATTTCTAGGGAGGTACATGTCAGGTTATAGTGCAGGGTTTCAAAAGGGTCTGCGGTTACAAAGTACCTGTTATGTATAAAGTATTATTCCCCTGTTAAGTGTGAATGTACTAATTATCCTCCTGTGGGTTGAGACTCAGACACACTATTTGAAAAGTATTTGACCACACCTCTTAATCTTCCAATGTTGGTGTTTTCAGGCCCATTGCCTCAGTTGTATAAAATCATAAATGCCTTTACAAACATTTGTGAAAGAAGGGCCATTCTAAAGAGATTGTAATAGTCCATGAAATTTCTTCCCTCCGAGATATTTTATGATCAAAAATAAGCGATATTACAAGGTGGAAGTGATTAGAAGCCTGATCAACTTAATCACAAAGTGGCAGCCCATGTAAAGTTGCAGAGCAGGTTCAGAGTGAGTGGTGTGGCATATAGTGTCTAAAAGTCATTAAATCACTGCTGACCCAACAACTACAGAGCTCCAAATCTCCGGGTTTTCAAGACCAAGCAGCTCGTGTACATGTAATGTGTAGGTGGCCCAGTTCTTTTGTGCATGTAGTGTAAGTTTACCCATTGATTCAGGCCGTGAGCTAACTTAACATCACATTTCACAAGGGGAAAGCATTGCTCAGCCCACTGGTGACAAGAAGAAAAACATGCACATACAAATTTTATTTGTTCTCTCAATAGTATTCATTCTATTAAATGTGTTCTAACACACACGCTTACACATGAGATACGTTATAAATTGATGTGCTGGCTCTAAAAATGAACTCAACAATTATTTGAAACAAATGAAAAATATTGTTTATTAAATCAGCAAAGTGATGCGTTGTTGCAGTCCCAGTTAGACCTAAATTAAAACACTGGTCTGTCACAGATATATAGTATTGATGTATATGCTGTCCAATGCATGCTGATATAAAAACTGTTTGTGAACCTTTTCAACAAAAGAAGACGCAGGAAAAGACACTAGAAGTAATTTATGTTATTGCACAATCTCAGTGTGTACAGCTGCTAATTAGTATGACAAAGAAACTACTGTAAAGTAAAAGAATGACTCCACAATTTTCTCTCTCACATATAACTATAACAACGTGCATGCATGTTTCAAAGGTACATCGGCCAATGTATCGATAAACTTTAACTCCCTAAAAAATAGTCAGACTCTTCTTTTCTGAAACAGATCAAGTATCAGACGAGAACAATTCATATTTAAAATTTTTTTAAAAATCAATGTCCTTTCTAAATTTGCTAGTTCCCGGTCTGCTTAGTTACAGTTATGCCAACTAAATTTGAACACAAAAGGAATCTCGTGCATATACTGCACATTTTTTTGCCAAACGTTATGAGTCCAACATTGCTGTGCGGTTCTGTTTTGAATTTACTGCGGTCGGCTAGTGTTTCTTCACCTTAACTTACTAAATCATTAAAGGAGTTTCGAAATCAGCTTGAGCATAGAAAGGAAAAGCTGAATTAGTGCCTCCTTTCCATTCACAACACACACAAAAAAAAAAAAACAGGAAATCTTTACATTTGAAAAGCCAAGCCCTGAGACTCTTAATGAGTCAATTACTTACTGAATACAATAACTTAAATTAAAAAGATATATATGAAAAACAAATATTTTACATCTGTCACTGATGATTAGAACAAGATAAGTATGTGAAAATGTGACAAGGTCTGGTGATGCAACACATATACACACACACACCCGCACACACACACAAACATCCACATTCCCAAGAGTTCAAGCAGAGCAGTCTTTGTGGCCTTTAAAGAGTCAGTGTGTCCAGCCAGGCTCGAGTTACGGCAGACAAGATCCACTCATTCCTTCTTTCTCTCTCTAACACACACACACACACACAAACAGACACAAACACAAATTCTTACATCCATCATCTTACAGACACATCCAGTGAACAGGCCAGGGAGCCACAAGAAAGAATTGGTTTGTTGCTCCCCTCTCTGACTCATTCCTACCACTCTCCACTCTACAATAAAAGGAATAGCTATACAACTGACAGGCTATATGTCAAGCCCTGGACTGTGTTGATTGCTTATACAGTCCTTCAGAAATGCATCCCGAGATGCTCATAGGGATGAAGAAATAATAATTTTCAAAGCCTGGAATAAGGAATATAACAATAAAAGCTTTTCTGCTGTGACTAAAGGACTTTTATATCTAAGCTGTTCACTTCCAGCAATAAGTTGAATCAGTATTTTGATAAATACCTATAGAACTACTTAGAAAACAAGATAATACAATTACACACTCGTGCATAGCCGGGACCGAAATCAAATGGTGAAGTAGATGCAAGGAGATAACGCATGTACTGCAAAGCATCAATGAGAAAAAAACACACTCTGACAATGTCACAGGTGGGAAAGTGTTATTTGTGGGTTTTTAAAATAAAGTGTCTTTCAGGTGTGTAAGCTACAGCGGGCTTCAAAGGGCACAAAAATCTAAGAACTGAGGTCATTACGGGTCATCACTAAAAGAAAAGGCAGGAATTATAACAGAAGATGCCTCTCATAGTGTGTGTGCTTATGTGCATGTGTGTGTGTGTCACATCTATTCTAGGAGAATACCGGGGGAGAGACCCTGTGACTGACCCCCACCTCACACGATATGACAGGATATCGCCGCAGTGGCACGGACACACAAACATATATGCGCACAAACAAACACATTATGGGAGTGTCGTTTCCATATTGGAGACACATAGTAATAAACAGCAATTTTTGGTTTAAAAATGTTTCACGCCTGAATTTCCGCGTGGAAGGTGCTATAGGAGTAAACATTTATTTAACAATTATGCACTGTGCACTCAGAAAAAAGGCATTTTACATAAATCCTTTAATTAGTCGTTCTCTGTGAGGCTCTTGGACTCCCAACGTGGGGGAAATCGTTTATAGTACCCAGAGCATCATAAATACGATCAAAATAACTTACAGAATTGCTTTTAAATCCAGACGTTAAGTTCATTTACGCCACAAAGTCAAGTTACCTGAGCGCTTCAGCAGCTTTCCCGCAAGGTTTCACTCACAGCTTCCGTGCTGTTTGCAGCGGGCAGGTTCAAAGATCCGCTACAATCTGCGCGTCCAATCTCCAAACTTCCTTTCACACGACTGGAGGATCCCCCACTGAAGTGAAAGGGCACTTGTGCGAATTTGCACGCACCATTACGCGCGCGCAAAGACAAATACCCCAATAAACACGCCCCAGTTATGAAAACCCCGCAGCTGATGGTACAGGCGACCCCCCCTCACCACCCTTACAATGCAGCGGGGACGGCGGTAATCGCACGGTAAAGTTTTCCGAACAGGGACAAGGGAAAGCGCTCATTCTGACCGCATCGCTTACCTTCGTCTCCCCTCCTTAACTCCTTCAGCCGTTTCCAAACTCTGTCACGACAAGGCTCGACGCAGACTGCGAAACCGAACAGCCGCTTTTCGGGTAGCCGGGGAAGAGCGGAGAAAGCATACGGAGGTTTGCTTCAACACCCAGAGGCTCCGTGTGTGTGACAGAGAGGGATTGTGTGTATGCGTGTGTGAACGCTCATGGAGAGAATGAGCAGAGCGAAGAGAGCCGGGGAACTTAGGGGGGAGTTCCCGTGAACATACCGGCGGGGCGGAGGCTCCGGCAGAGTGACGGCTGGCTTACGTTTGCAGCTCTTTAGCAGCCTGGATAGGATATTAGTAACCCAGGTTACCAGCGTTCAAAAGTAGCCAGGATACGTGTATTTACCCAAGTATACGCAGTATCCATGCATCTGCTTTTGACGTGTGCTGTTTTACGTCGTATTTCTTTTTCTTCTGTATTTTATCACTTTTCTGCATATCTAATGTGCACCTATAGTTAAAACATATGAGATTACAAATTATTATTATAATACCCATTTTTAATCAGGGCTGAAACCACACTGTATTTTTATGATCCATATGCTGATAGGTTTCTTAGCTGATTAATGCTTTGGGCTAGCGCAGGAAAGTCAAACATAAGCCCCGAGGGCCAGAATGGGCCAGGCAACGATTCCAATCCGGTCCACTGGACAGCTTCAGAGAATGTGAGGGGAGTGCATAGATTTTGAACTTTTAACTTTTAAACAAAGTAATTAACTAACAGATAAACAATTAAATAACAGGAAAATTCTGTTTTTCCACTATTACAGTGAGACTGCAGTTTTTTGTTGTGTTTTGTTTTTTGTTTCTTTAAGGACATTTTCTGTGAATTAATGAGAACCTTATATTTTATAATTACAGGTCAGTCATTGCAGTGTAATTTTACACATTTATCATATAGTGTCTGGCCCACATAATTTCAGAGTGGGCCCCTATATGTGGCCCACAATTTAAAATGAGTTTGACATCACTGGTCTAGCATATAAAATTTCAAGATACATTGAATAACGCATTAGTCTGGGTAGGGTTTAGAGTCAATAACCTCACTTTTTAGTATCTACATTCTATGAAAAAACAGTTTCCTTAAGACCTACTGAACAAACCAAGATAGACTTCTAAAATGAAGTCAAGAAATTAGCCCCAACCCCCTTTCCTTTTACAAATAGGAGTCTAAAAGGTTGGTACTCAGAGAGGGAGGCTTCACAGTGAATCCACAAAGAATTATAATCATATACTAGATTTAAAGATCCCTTTCTCTTTGTTATTCCTCACAAGTGCAGGGAAGGTAGTTTTTCCATTTTACAATATATCAGCATTATTTGTGTGTATGAGCTCTAATGTGGAGCTTTTAGGGCCCCTTTTCATGAATAATTTGGGGAAAGTGTTGTTCAGCCTGAGTCTAAATGTATAAGAATGTTTTTTCTGTGGGCCTCTTTTAATAATACATTTCATTTTGAATAATTCATAAGTGATAAAACTGAAATATAGTGTTTACATAAGGCAGCAGGTATTAACCACACAATTAATTTGGTGAAGTGCAAGATTAATATGCTCAAAATCTGTGTTTCTATGGAGACCAGGTAGTCGGCTTCAATGACGAACTGCAGATTATGACTCAATTCGAGTTTATAAATGCAGACAAGAAGATTTTTTTTGTTAGTCAGATGGCTGGCAGTAACACCCATGCAGAAAATTTAAGCGGAAAACTCTCCCCACAGCCCTTCCACACTTCTTGTTTTTTGGATAACAAGTGACCCTTCCCCCAGCTCCACATATAAAAACCTCTGTTATTAGAGCCACATGGTCAAAGTAGCTGATGGGACTTCACTGTCCTCCATTGCTGTTAAAAGAGCTGATGAGGCTGCAGACGCTAGTTGATAGTGGAAACCACAATTTTAGCAGATGACTCAAAGGGGCAAAAAATAGCAGTAATAGGATGTATTCTGTGGTTTTGCTGCTGAAGGTGTGAAGTTATGCCATTGAGACCTGCTGATGGACAAACTGGTTTAAAGGAGCTCATCTTTTTGCATACACACACAAAAACACACGCTCACACCTAAGATCTCCCAACAAGTCCTACTGGAATGTGTCTCCTGTAACAACATCAGCTATCACAAGGTTTGCATCACATGACAAGTGGAGCCACTTTGTGTGTCATGTGTGTGTACAGCTATATATTTCCGAGTCTTTGTGTGTGTGACAGCACCTTGTTTGGCCAACAGGATACAAATAAGTACTCTCACTCAATTAGTGAAGGAGCCAGTCCAGAATTACAGCAGAAGAAGAACAGCCAGAGAGACAACAGTAAGTCCCTTAAACATGTCAGGAAACTTAGGCAGTAAGTCGCTGATAAAAGAATAGAGCAGAACGTAGCTTTAGCGGCAGACTATGTTTTTTTTTTTAATGCTTTTTATTTTGTTTACTGTGTTTGGAAATCTGGGTTAACACATCTTTCGTGCTCGGTGAGCAACAAAAAATAATGTGAAATATAAAAATCTCAATTCACCCAAATTACAAATAAGAAAAAGAGCAGGAAACAGCTTTTTAGCAGTATATGCAGTGCTACACAAAAGCTTCTATTTATTGAGAAATAGGTACGGCAGGTTTTTTTTTTTTACACATGTCAAAAATGGAGGTGCAGGATAAAAGGAAAAAAACTGAATTTGTACAAATCTAATGGGGTTAAATGTTATTATTTGGTATGTCCACAATTAACTCTTACTCAGCTTTCTTGTCATTTCTTTAAGAAATCTTCAGGAAAAGTTCTCCAGGCTTCTGGAATTACATTCAAAGCTCTTCTTTGGATGTTGGCTGCCTTTTGTTCTGTTCTCTGTCAAGATGATCTCATACTGTTTCAGTAATGTCAGTCAGCCAGTCAGACTGATGGTGTTCCATTATGTGTTCTTCTAGCCAGGTATGCTTTTACTGCATTGGCAGTGTGTTTGAATTAGGCTGCTGACAATCAGATTCTTTCTAGAAGATATTTCATGGTGGATCGAAAGCTGATGATACTTGTTTTTGTTCATAATTTCATCAATTTCGACAAGATCTCCAACACCACTGGCTAGAATGCAGCCCCAAATCAGGACAGAGCCTCCACCATGTTTTACAGATGTTGAACATGTTGGGCTGGATGTGGCCCAGAGTATTGGCATCCCTGCTGTGGAGACTCACTTTAATAAAAAAAAAATTCCAAATTGGATTCATCACTCCATAAGACGTCATGCTACTGATTTTCAGTCCATTTCTTGTGTAATTTCTATAGTTTGCATGTGCAGACTATTCTCTGTTTTCCATTTTTTGAAAATTTATTGCAGCTATATTCCTGTTTTGCACTGAAGGAGCCAATGGATTTGTGATAAATGAAATCATACCCATACCGTATTCCCCTGTGACTGAATGATCTGAAATGCTTGCAACGGATGAATGTGTTGCAGTTGCACTAAAAGTGTCTGAGGCATATGTGTATCTTCAGTGATTTATAAAACTACTTTGTAAAAAAGATATTTTCTCAGGATTTGTGCATCTGTTTCATGTAGTTTGGATGCATTTACTTCAGCACCACTCCTTACCACTAAAACGAGAAAAAAGCCTTCTGTTGGCTTTTCTCAGAAATAGATAATAATAATGGATTGCATTTTTATATAACGCTTTTCGGGACCCTCAAAGCGCTTTACAATTCATTCACTCTCACATTCCCGCACTGGTGGAGGCAAGCTACAGTTGCAGCCACAGCTGCCCTGGGGCAGACTGACAGAAGCGAGGCTGCCATATCGCGCCATCGGCCCCTCTGGCCATCACCAGTAGGCGGCAAGGACACAACGGCCGAGACTCCGAGCCGGGGCTCGAACCGGCAACCTTCCGGTTACAAGACAAACTGCCAACTCTTTGAGCCGCGACTGCCCTTAGATGGATATAATTTATTTAATCTTATCATGTTTTCAACAATGGATCCAAAAGGGTTTGGGTAAAGGGCATCAAAATGTTGCATTCCATCACTCACACATGAAGGAATCTGTTTCGTATGAGTGCATGTAACTTGACCATTTAGGCCTTTACCCACTTTGAAGTCTTGTGTTCTCCATGAAATTCACTCAACTCATTCTCAGTTAGCCTTCGCCTTGAAGATAGAATAACACCTTGACTAAGAAAAGAAAAAAAAATAAGTGTCATCCTTGTGAGAGCTGCAACACACATCTAAAAAAGAGTCAGGAGGGAGAGGTGTAGAGGGATAAAAAGTAGAGGCAATGAGGGTGTTGACACATCCTGACAAAATGGAACAGGGAGTGTCACTCAGCACCTCATACACCAGCATAGATAAACTACAAATACGTGCTGCACATGAGAACTTTGCCTTAAGGACAAGACACCTGGATCTGAGCTTCTGCTGAAAGCAACAGATGCCAGAAATACAGCGTCACATATAAAGCCAGGGACAGTGGGGTCACCCCAGCACATACATGCTACGTTCAGCTATTAATCATTATTACCAAGGAGAGTTTGAAAAAAAAAAAAGATATTGCAGATATTTTACTCTGTGAGCCTACCTGTCTCCATATTACTTCTGGCCGTGTGTGTGTATGTGTGTCTGTGTGTGCTTATTATCAGCAAGCTTGCCAAACTCTTGGTCTCAGTTTGGGTCTTGTCTCCACGGGGAAACATTAGTAAAAAGGGAAGAGTTTTATTAGAGCGTTACAAGATACCAGTTGTCTAAACTGGCTCCCAGCTCTCGACCCAGACACCCCCTTCCTGTCTTTAAAGGCAGGCTCCTCAGCTTGTGTGCAGACATTCTGCAGCTTCTCAACATGTCAGGGTCTTTAGCTGCAGCTCCTGTTTCCAAATGTTCTCATCCTCGTATGTTAATTAGCTAATAGATTCCCCACAAGCCGCAACCGCAGACCTATGTGCCGATAAAAAGGCAATCGCTCACATATTTAATACCCGCATGCTGAAGGTGACCCCGGCCATATGTCTGGTTATCTGCAGGTTTATCTATGTATCTCCTCTGGTTGCTGCCTGCTGCATCACTCGCACCCTCTCACCACAACAACAGCTGCCTCTTGTCAACATCGCTCGGCAGCAGCTGAGAACGAGGGGAGGAGTGCAAAACCGCATTTAACAGCCTTGGTTCTGGCTAAGGGGAACGCAAGGCAGGGAGTGGGTGTGGGGGTTTCTTTAACAGAACATCAGGATCCCATTTAGACCAGAGACAGGCTCGTGGGAGTCTGATGGGGCGTTGGCTGGATATGGCAGGGAGGAAGTGGGAGGTCATGTGTGTGCTCATGTTGATCTGCATGTTCTAATGGTTGTTTAATCATAGATGCTATGTTAATCCCTGCTGCCTTGTTGCTCTGCTGTATTGTCTCTAATGTGGTTGCTTATATTCACCGCTGTTTCCATCAAAGAGCCATGCTGAGGTTTTTTGTTTGGTTGCACAGCTGCATTTCTCCTCTACATAACAGTACAGGGCTGTCCACGTGCAGGTCTACGTTAAAGGTCAGGGCTGAGCCATGCAGTTGCCCACATCAGTGTGACACTTGACCCTTGACTCATCTCTGCCCAGGACAGCTGCCAGCCTGATGCTTTTTCCAAACTGTGGGAAGCATAAATCGAGGAAACTGATGTGCTGTCTCCTGCTGACTGCAGTGGAAGGACTATGCCATCTGCCTTCTTCGGTGCAAGATCCCCAGGAGACCAGGGGAAAACTTGAGTCTGACAGGAACAAGAAATGAGCTGGCTATTAATGGGTGGAAAGACTTGCTTGAAAATGAAAGGAGGGGGTCTGAGAAAAAAAAAACGATGAGTAATTATAAACTAGAGTGAGTATCTAATCTCTTTTCCTCCAATTTAATAAATCAACAAATGCCTACCTGGCAGGGATCAGATGAACAATCATTTACAGTTTACTAAGATTTTAATTAAATCCTTAGTTCATAATTTTTGTGTGGCCATTTAATGCAGTACATTAAACTATGACTAAGACATAAGTGAGGTAAGAAATTAGTAAGGGAAATTTTTATTTTCATACAAAATTACTTATGTTTGTTAACTTGTTAATGTGTTTTAAATATCTTTATATATGTGTTTGGATCTTGTTTAGGTATAAAAGCATATGAAGAAAAAAGTTTACACAGTTTGTGGAAAAACTTACTATTTTCATAGCAATTCACAAAGTAAGTAGCACCCAAATACTGCTTATCAAATGCATTTATTTCAGGGATCAACAGCAAGTGTGTGAACATATCTATTAAAGCAGACGTATTTGCAGTTTACTGGTCTGGAGCATTCAGGTTGTGTGGTAGAGCAGGCCGTCTATGAAGGTAGGCAGTAGTTCTTGAGCAACATATTAAACCCTGACTTATCTCTGATGTATCTGTTGTGTGTTCATGTTAGATAAAAGTACTTAGGTATAGGTAAAAATACTATATAAATTTGTGTTTGATTGGAAGAATGACTAAAAAGTTTGAGTAGAGAGGTTCTGTATAAGTGACAGTCTACTACAATGCCACAGTCTTCCCAGCAAATTCATCCTAAGGTTGTAAGAGCTACTTCTCCGACTCTCCAGGGCTCAGTTAGCAAGTTCATGGCAATACAATTAGAAAAAGACTAAATACATATGGCTTGTTTGGAAGAGTTGCCAGAAGAAATCCTCTTCTCTCTAAGCAGATACCAGTCGCACAGTTTAGGTTTGCAAAGTTGCATTTGAGCAAACCACAAGACTTCTGAAAGAATATCCTTTGGACAGATATGACCAAGTGTTTGACAAGATGTCCTGCCATAAAGCATAGCACCATGAGTGGCAGAAACCAAACAGCATGTCAGCACAAACACCTCATACCAAATGTCAAGCACGGTGGTGGAGGGGTGATGATTTATTTTTCAGTCAAAGGACCTGTGCACCTTGCAGTCCTTGAGTTGACCATGAACTTCTCTGAATACCAAAATATTCTAGAGTCAAATGTGAGTCCTTTTGTCTGACGGTTAAAGCTTAGTCCATGTTGGGTCATGCAACACAATGGTGATCCCAAGCACACCAGCAAATCTACAAAGGAATGGCCTAAAATGATTCAAATTGTTGCAATGGACTCTGCCAGTGAAAACCTCAACCTAACAGCAATGCTGTAGTAGGACCTTAAAGCAAATAAATAAATGCCAACAAACCTCAATGAACTGAAGCAACGCTGTAAAAAAAAAAAGAGTGGTCAAAATTCCTCCACTGATATAGTACAATACAAAAAACTTCAAGTTATACACTCTCTAAAGGTGGTTCTGATATCTATCTATCTGCAGCAGGGATTGCAGCTGTTCCACATATACTCTTAAGCTACAACAATAATACCCAAGTAGCAGAACATGTCAAGGACCACGCTACTGCTTCATGTAGCTGAAAACCCAGATAAACCCAATTTCAAGTCATGTGCCGATAAGAGCAGAAGCACAGCAACAGATGAATAATTTTAATAAGAGATTGAAATGATTCCAGCGTTTCATCACCAGCAGAGCAAAATAGTCAGTTATTCAGCCAATTAAGAACACTATGTACTTGAACGCCTAATGTCAACGACAGCATGCCGCCCAACAAAAACACGAGCCTGCTGCTTCTGTTGCCATTCTTTCTGATATGACGCCTTGCTTTGGGGAAGACATAATAACAACAGATTGTTGTTTGTCATTTCAGAAATAGTCTGTGTTGCAACTGAAGCATCGCGACCACCAACTGGCCCCATGACATTCCTAAATACCATACAATGACATTGCATGTAAGTGTGTTTGCCCAGTCACACACTTCATTGTTTCCTTATGTGAGATGATTGAAATTAAAAAGTATGGAAAGTTTTTTTTTAATGACAAATTAAAATGGGTTACTGTCTAAA
Organism: Pundamilia nyererei; assembly: GCF_000239375.1. Taxonomy (NCBI): domain Eukaryota; kingdom Metazoa; phylum Chordata; class Actinopteri; order Cichliformes; family Cichlidae; genus Pundamilia; species Pundamilia nyererei. Next base: position 1,532,163 of record NW_005187471.1, read on the forward strand.
TATTTTTGAAGTTGTTCAACATCATTTCCTTTAAACTGCTTATAAACCTTTCCACTCGTGGCAGGTTACCCTGTTTGGAAATCCTCAGTTCTTATCGATCCATCCAAATTTCAGCTTTCATAGCAGATGATCTGACTTATCTTAGCAGAAAGAGCACAGGTGTCAACAATGACAGTTTCTCAGATACATGGAATTCAGTCTTCATTCACTGTAATGTTTGTTTGTCTCAAGAGAAACTGAAATACACTCCACCCAAGTTCAATGTGAAAAGAGCTATATTCAGAGAAATTCTGGTGTATTCCCTTGCTATAAATGAACGATACGATACGACACGACACGATACGATACGATACGATACGATACTTTATTGCCCGCTTGGGAAAATTTGTCATGAACTCAAGTGCTTTCACAGAAGCTGTTTATTTAGATTTTTTACCTGGATCCTGATGGGTGTTGTATGTTTTACTCATTACTGCAATGCACACTCACACAGAAACAGTTTTCAAATCCTACATATGTGTGTCCACTCACTTGTGTCATCCGGGTCCCTTCAGCATCACTGCTGAACTGTTTCTCTTTCTGGCATATCAAAGGGACAACATTCCTGATTTCAAACACACAGCCACATCCTGTAAATTGCAGGAGTGCTTAAGCCTCTTTTGAATCATGAAAGAAAACAAAAGTAGTGAAGTTAAAAATATCCTGTTCAAGATAATGCATGCATCTGTGCTTCAGACAGACTGAAAATCACTGCCTGCTCACTTTCTTAATATGAGTTTCAAGTACCTGTAGCAGATTGCTTTAAAAACATCTCTGTTTTAAAACACAACTTGTTAAACAAAGCAATTCAATTTTAACTCCTACACTTTAAGTATATTAGATCCAGCGCTCAAGTACCATAATTTCTACACATATCTAAAGGCAATGTCAGACCCAGGCTGAGCAATGAGGCAGCATTGCCTGAAATGGAAAACCTCAATTTCTGCCTCGTGCATTTAGTCTTGTTATATGACCATAAGTGTAATTCCAGTCAGTGACATGAGA